>NC_134407.1:226559716-226647216 GCF_038048845.1 Mixophyes fleayi | reverse complement strand
CATCACTGTTATCTGTAGTAATATAACAGGGATATGACTGGAGAGGTGAGGGAGTCTGTGACATCACTGTTATCTGTAGTAATATAACAGGATATGACTGGAGAGGTGAGGGAGTCTGTGACATCACTGTTATCTGTAGTAATATAACAGAATATGACTGGAGAAGTGAGGGAGTCTGTGACATCACTGTTATCTGTAGTAATATAACAGGGATATGACTGGAGAGGTGAGGGAGTCTGTGACATCACTGTTATCTGTAGTAATATAACAGAATATGACTGGAGAAGTGAGGGAGTCTGTGACATCACTGTTATCTGTAGTAATATAACAGGATATGACTGGAGAGGTGAGGGAGTCTGTGACATCACTGTTATCTGTAGTAATATAACAGGGATATGACTGGAGAGGTGAGGGAGTCTGTGACATCACTGTTATCTGTAGTAATATAACAGGGATATGACTGGAGAGGTGAGGGAGTCTGTGACATCACTGTTATCTGTAGTAATATAACAGGATATGACTGGAGAGGTGAGGGGGTCTGTGACATCACTGTTATCTGTAGTAATATAACAGGATATGACTGGAGAGGTGAGGGAGTCTGTGACATCACTGTTATCTGTAGTAATATAACAGGATATGACTGGAGAGGTGAGGGAGTCTGTGACATCACTGTTATCTGTAGTAATATAACAGGGATATGACTGGAGAGGTGAGTAACCCTGTGACATCACTGTTATCTGTAGTAATATAACAGGATATAACTGGAGAGGTGAGGGAGTCTGTGACATCACTGTTATCTGTAGTAATATAGCAGGATATGACTGGAGAGGTGAGGGAGTCTGTGACATCACTGTTATCTGTAGTAATATAGCAGGATATGCATACAATGTCTATGAGAAGCGCTACTAATTAACTATGTCACGTATTCTTGAGGTGTTTACTTTCTTCCCTTTCTAAGGACAGATGAGCCTATTATTTTTATCTCAAGGGGGGCTGGAGGTTTATCTCCTGTATGCTATGTCCATCATCAAGGGCACAGCTCCCACACTATGAGCTGAACATGAAGCTACTTATTGTTCTCATATGTTGTTACATTCTTCAGGTGTTCTCTATGTCAGCTTAACCTCAAGGCCATGGGCTTACATCTTGTAAAACTGCAAATCAGCAGAAAAATGAATAATCTCTTCTAGCAAATAATATTTCTATGCAAGTTACAATAAATTGCTGAACAAAGGCCTTATGAGGCCTTAACAAAAAATCATATTTAACATTGGGATTTATTACATTACCCACAGTATGTTGTTTTTCTATCTCTGACACATTCATGAGACTTTGATGATTACACCTTTGTATTTTTTTTAATTACGTTTTGCTATTAGCTGATAGTTTTCACTTTTGTGGATATTTAAATGTGCCATGTCTATTTGTAACTGATTCACTCTCTAGTAGAGTGTACATAAAGCTTCCCTCAGCTGCTCTCTAGTGTGCTAGCTGTTCTCTATCTACTTGTATCGGATTCACTCCATACTTGCCAACTCTCCCGGAAAGTCCGGGAGACTCCCGAAATTTGAGTCAGTCTCCCAGGGCAGATGGCATTTCTCCCGCATCCCGGATTTCACCGAGAATCGACGCCATTTTGGAGGGCGGGAGGGGGCGGGACGAGGCCAATCGCGTCATTTTGGCCCCGCCCCCCGCTACGCAAATTACCTTTTTCATGGGGGCGGGGCCAAAATGCAGCGATTGGCCTCGTCCCGCCCCCTCCCGTCCTCCAGTCTCGCCCCCTCTCCCGGAAACAAGTTTCCGGGAGTTGGCAACTATGATTCACTCTCTAGTAGAGTGTACATAAAGCTTCCCTCTCCTGCTCTCTAGTGTGCCAGCTGTTCTCCTTTGTCTACTTGTATCTTATTCACGCTCTAGTAGAGTGTACATAAAAGGTTCCCTCTCCTGCCATCTAGTGGGTTGGCTATTCTCCTTTGTCTACTGGCAGCTCCCACCGCAACGTCACCTTGCTATAAGCACTATTCTATCTAAAGGGTGAGTTATCTGTGGGGTCCGGCCATAGACAGAGGATACACAATGGTGAGCCCACTGAAGATGTCAGGAGAGGTAAGTGCTATATAGACATCTTCATCTTCCTGTATATGGGAAACAGTTACATACAGGATTGGAGTTTTATTCAAATTAGTCTGTTATGTTTTGCACAGGTAATCTCTAAACAAACAACTCCAAATAGGTGGATTTTTCATTTACCTTATTATTGAGGTCTCTCTCCATTCTCAGAATTACACATTAGTGAAGAAGACTTCCGAGGAGAGTGAGACACTCAGTAGCCATCCCTGTGTCTCAGTAATGTTCACCGACAGTCCCATCATGGTGCCTCATCCTCACTCACTGATACATGACAGAGACAATGACCAGAAGATCCTGGAACTGACCAACAAGATCATTCAGCCGGTGACTGGAGAGGTGACTGCTGGGAATGGGACATTATACAGTAACACCAGGGGATGTGTCTGGGTGATGACCATTGTGTGTGTCAGGTTCCTATAAGGTGTCAGGATGTCACTGTCTATCTCTCCATGCAGGAGGGGGAGTATTTAGAAGGACACAAGGGTCTGTACAAGGACGTGATGATGGAGAATCACCAGCCCCTCACATCACTGGGTAAGAGGACACTTTAGTTTATTCTACCGGGGGAGAGAGCAGTTATGAGGCCACCTAGATACACATCATCTGATAATCACATATAAACAATGTGTTCAGTCACTGTGTGTCTCCTACAGATGGATCCAGTAACAGAAATACCCCAGAGAGATGTCCTCGTCCTCTTTATTCACAGGATTGTACAGAGGAGAATCACAGTATCCCACAGGAGTATCAGGTAGATGGGATTTAGGGTCTCACTAAATACCAAAGTGACTTTTCACTATATGATCTGTAGTTATGTTTTATATACTGTACTTATATTCTACGGTTTAATCTCAGTTAATAAAATCAGGCATCATTACAGTATTATTTTACTGTTTTATGGGTTACTTAGGATGAAGACCTAACTAATATTAAGGTAGAAGATATAGAGGGAGAAGAAGAGACGTATGTGAGGGGTGATCAGCAGTGTAAGGAGGAGGAAATCCCTACAGATATCAGCACAGGTCAGTAATAAATATATAGTTCCATATCTTTGGGGAATATCCTACAATTAACACAAGTAAGCGCCTTAAATAACGGGAAACATGTCTACCAAAAGTGTTTGACATTTTCCATTGATCCATCCGGTTTATTGCTGTAATAGAATAACTTTAAGGTTGGAACATATCAGAAATACTTTATTTGATAATCACATATAAACAATGTATTCAGTCTCTGTGTGTCTCCTACAGATGGATCCAGTAACAGAAATACCCCAGAGAGATGTCCTCGTCCTCTTTATTCACAGGATTGTATAGCGGAGAGTCACAGTATCCCACAGGAGTATCAGGTAGATGGGATTTAGGGTCTCACTAAATACCAAAGTGACTTTTCACTATATGATCTGTAGTTATGTTTTATACACTGATATTTCTCTTACCTCCACCTAAAGGGTATATCCCCTCTGTAACCCCGTGCAATCCCCAAAGTGATTTCAGTGCCAGAGGACTAGGATCTGTCTGCAGCTGCTGTTCGTGAAAGGATTAGTTTGTTAGTTTTTCGTTTAAGAAGCTGAACAACAGGTTTACCTTTATTGGGTGTATGTGTATGAAGCACATACACAGAGAGTGTCTGGGCTGGTAGGACTCCCTGAAGCCCAGCTAGCAGCAACGGGCGTGATGGAGAAGAAAGGCTTGGATCAGAGTAGGTAACGGCCGCTTAGAGAAGTCGGCTGTTACCCATAGCCCCATCCTGAACCCGGCGCTGCCTTCAGGCAGTGAGCACCGCGTTGCAGCGTTTTGGGTGCCTTTTTGGAATATACCAAGTCTTTTTATAAATGAAGGGAAGGACTTGGAGCCAGCAGAGAAAAACAAAAAACACAAGCACACCGACGGGCTTATTAGAAAGGAGTCGGCATTCTCAAGCTACCAAGGAGGAAAGGAGCGGTCCGGGGGAGAAGAATAAATAAACAGAAAATCTCCCTGCTTTTCTGCAGCAGTTGGTTTGTTCACAGGAGGGAAATACAATCAAGGCAGCCAAGGCTGTAATTCAAACAGGACGTTGCTGCACAGGCTCCTCTCCAAAGAGTTTTGAGCTAGAACTTTGCTGTCTGTAAGGACTAAGAATCTTTTTCTATCATTATTTACACATTGTACATGCATAGTATTTATATTGCTATAATGGATATATGTATGCAGTATGTATGTGTGTGTGTAATATATATATATGTGTGTGTGTGTGTTTGGGAGGTACTGTGGGGTAATTCACAAACAAAACAGTATGCTCTAGATAGTTATTCTCTTTTCTTATCTGAAAAAAACAAACCACACCTTCTCCCAAGTTGGTGTCGGCACTGACTCAAAATGCTTGCCCTTCCGGCGGACATCCCAGCATTGACTGGGGTACTTCCCCCTTCTCCCGCCCCTTTAACCGCGTCTGCAGTACCATTGACACCAGCCGCAGGGCAGGATGTGAACCTAAGTCTTGTTGGTCAAGCATCCATCTCCTCCTTTCTTTCAGGGAAGATCTGTTTGGTCCATGTCTTAAGTTAGGGACCTGCACCGGTTAAATTGTTTTCTAGACTCTCCCAGAACCCAAGCACGACACCGCAACAGGCAACAGTCCTCGCACTTTCTGACACAGAAGGTTTTTGGGTAGAGGAAGGTGAGCTTCCTGAGGATTTGGACACCCCCTGGTGGGTGATATGGCTAAACCCTCAAAGAATCAAGGCATTGAGGATCTGGTTCTGGCAGTTTTCTAGGCATGGAATCTGTTGGATCTAAAGGAACCTCGGTCAGACCTAGATCTCTTTAAGCGCAGGAAACGGCAGGTTGTCTGTTTTCCGGCAAGAAAGTTGAATTCCCCTGCGCAGTATTTGTATGTACAGTGAAATAGGGGAAATGTAAGAATGTTTAATAAAGAAGTGTGCACAGTAGGCTGTAAATACAGTCGGTACAGTGAGTGCAATTTAAAAAAAAAGCAAAAACACAGCATGTGTAAATCATATAAACAGAGCCATCTGCTCCCAATAATAAAGATCAATAAAGATAAGTCAGAAATCCTGAACGGTAACAGCTAATAGGCACATAGATAAGTCCTTGTACACAGGTAGTCCAGATTCAATCCTATAAGGTACCAATGCTAACGATATAAGTCCCTGTGCATAGCAAAGTTGCAGAATTGCTCCTCAAGTAGAGAGTTTAAATGTCTGAATCTCAGCTGAGAAGTTGGTGTTGAAAAAGAGGAACACGGCGACCATTGGCAGTCTGAGAAATGGGTAGATGAACTTACCCATTTTTCCTCTATCATGTTTTCCCCTGCTGTAGACTGCAGCACCACCATCTCCTTACAGATGTGGATCGAAAACCTTGCTAGGTGAGATGATGGGTGCGCATACGTATAGCGGAAGTGAGCCGCTCTCACTAATTCCGGCTGGCAAAGTGAATGTCCATGATAATGGCCGTATAAGAATGGCAACAGTTAACCAACGCGTTTCGCCTTAGATCGGCTTACTCATGGATAAATGGCAGCAAAATGTCAAGCCTGGGCTCATCAGTTCCTAGATATAGTGGTGTCCAATAAACAAGTCTTTTGTATGATTGGGGCATTCTTCATGATTGACAAGATGAAGAGCTGCCTCATAAGTTCTTATTGTTCAGAGGTTAATTAATGAAGAGGCAGCCCACATAACTACAGGCTGAGTGATTGTATAAGTCCATGATGCAAATATGCTAAACCACAATTCTATGTAAGGAATATGATCCATGATGAACTAACGCCTATTGGCTTCTTGTTGGTCAGTTTTCCAGCATCAAGTGGAACTTACGGACATAGCTGAGTCAGCTGAGAAACGGCCAGGTTGTAAGTTCATTATACCACACAGATTTTTTTTATCCTTTTTCCCCTGCAGGCTTTAAATATGGCCTCCTGGGAACAGATTTCTAGGGTGGATATGCCGGTTACCAGTTTTGCTCACCATACTACTCTTCCAGTGCCGGGTTCTGCGGCACTTCCTGACGCCACTGACCACAGGAGGGAGGGTTTTCTTAAATCCATCTTCCTAGCGGCAGGTGCCTCACTAAGACCTCAGCGTGGGTTGCCCAGTTACTGGAGACCTGGGCTGATCGGCTGACAGCAGGGTTACAAGACGCAGATCTTCTTCCCCTTGAATTTAAAGGAGGCCTCGGGTTACCTATATGAGGCTGCTCAAAACGCAGCCTCAGTTTTCTTATCTATTTTTGCATCTGTAGTAGTGGCCCGTAGGACACTCTGGCTGAGGTCCTGGGACGCTGACGCAGAGTTAAAAAAATCTCTGGAGGCTCTTCCATATTCGGGTTCTGTCCTTTTTGGCCCAAAATTAGATCATATCTGTCAGGCCACGGGAGGTAAGAGTACTTTCCTTCCAGTGAGTATCACTAAACCAAATAGGGTTCCCAGGTTTCGGTACTTTCAACAACCCCTTCGGTAGGAACCTCTAGAGAGAGTCATTCGCAGAGGGGTAGAGCCCCATACTCTACAACACATTCAGACCTCAGGCTCCCGGATAAACCGGCAGCCTGACTGGACCTTCCCATCTCCATGAACACAGGGGTAGGGGGAAGCCTGCTGTTGGTGGGAACTCTTTGGGCAGTGTCCTCCCAGGACTGGAGGAGAGGTGGGATCAAGCGGTCAAAATAGTTGTTCCTCTAGGGGCGTCCCCCCCATTGTTCCTTTTCCACACTGCTTACATGCAGTGCCATAAGGATGACAATAATGTGAAACCAGACGGTCGCTTCACTTCCTTCAGCAGAAGTCATGTGCTGGAAGATGGCATGGAGATTGTTCCTTGCATTCCCTTGGCCCCTTATGCCCCTTTTCAGGTGGTGGCTGGGCATGACAGTTTACACTTTTCAGATACTCAACTTGGGGGGGGGGGCCTAGCTTTGCTTCTTCTAGTACCCTTTGAGCAAAAAGGGGGGCTCCCCGTCCCTCACAGAATCTCGGAGGTTGCGGCCCGTTGAATCTGAGGGCCTGATTGGCCCTGTAACATAGGGTCCACTGACATTCTAAGCAAGGTAGCAGGATGATTTCTGCTCCTTTGCGGCGACCTGCTACAGCAGGGCCCGGTTCTTTACTAGCACCTGTCTCCGTGGATGTTGATGGCATGGTCTTCGAGGCTCTGGTTGTTCAGAGGCCTTTCCTCCAGAGTGGTAGACACCATGATGCGAGCTTGGAGACCGACCTCAGCCCGCATTTATTACCGGATGTGGCCTGCCTACATTAAGTGGTGTGGACGAAGAGTCTGCCACACGGCTAATTTTCATCTTTCCTGTATCCTAGCATTTCTTCAGGATGGCTGGGATGCAGATCTACGACTTTGTTCCCTAAAGTGTCGGCCTTATCTTATCTTTCAACATAAAATAGAAGATATTCCGCATGTGTGGACTTTCCTTCAGCATATTCAATCCCCTTATGTTACGATGCATCAGAGGTCTCCCTTTGAACGAACGGGTTCAACAGAGTTCAGATTCCTTACATGGAAGGTGGTATTTCTCCTGGCTATTGCTCCTCCACGGCAGGTGTCGGAGCTTGGGGCGCTTCTTGTTGGTCCCTCTATCTCATCTTCCACGATGACAGGGCTGTGTTGTGAACAGTTACGACTTTTCAGCCACAGGCTGATTGTGGTCACAATCTTACAGGAGGATGTGGGGGTCGTGTACTTCGCATCTATGTGAAACTGACACCTTCACTAGGTTTTATCAATTTAAAGATTTTACGTCTCCGGGCACCAGTTTTGGCTGTATGATGTTGCAGGCTGGACAGTCAGAGCGGTCCCTCCCTTAGGGGGCAGCTTTAGGATGTCCCCATGGTAAGCAGGGTCCCCAAGGTGGAGGTAAAAGAAAAGAGGATTTTATACTCCCGTTAAATCCATTTCTCTGAGTCCATCTAGGGGACACTGCGTTTCCTCCCTTCTGCTCTTCTGCTATTATTCTTCGGGTGTTTGAGTTCCCTTCCATCAGGCTTTTGTATTACACACTGAGGTTTGCATGGGGTTGCAGAGGGGATATAGCCTGTCGGCAGGAAGTTAACTATTTAAGTGCCTACTTCATGTTCCCTCATACAACCCCATGGTACGCAGTGTCCCCCAGATGGACTCGGAGAAATGGATTTAACGTCAGTATAAAATCCTCTTTTAAATGTTTAATCTCAATTAATGATTCAATGTTTTATGGGTTACATAAAATATTATATATTTTAATTATTTTTAATATATTTTATATATTAATATATATTTTATGTTTACATCCATCCATGATCTATTCATTTCTAAATCCCTCAACTTGGCTGACCTCCTCCGACACTACATCCCCTGCAGCTCTCTCCTATGGGGGACTCTTCCTCAGCCACACTGCCAGACCCGGAAACAGATAAGGTGGTGGAGTAGGCATTCTACTCTCTCCAAGCTGCACCTTCCAAGTCATACCCCCTGAATCCTTCTCTCATTCTCTTCCTGTGATCTCCACACTATCCGTCTATTTTATCCTCTCCACCTTCATGTTGCTGTCATTTATCGCCCCCAGGTCCAGTTTCCCAATTCCTTGACAACTTTGGGGCCTGATTCACTTATTTCCTATACTTTGACCTGCCTACACTCATACTAGGTGATTTCAACATTCCCATTGATAATCCCACTGTCTCTCCTGCCACTAAACTTCTTTCACTTACCTCCTCATTTGGTCTCTCCCAATGGACATCATTTCCCACCCACTGTGATGGGCACTCCCTTGACCTTGTCTTCTCCCGTTACTGCTCTATCTCTAGTTTCTCCAATTTAGCCTTCCCACTCTCTGACCACAACCTCCTTTCCTTCAGCCTCACCTTACCTCATGCCCTTCCCCCTGCACCCAAATCCACACGTACACAACGAAACCTAAGTACTCTTAACCCAATCCACTTCTCATTTTCACTAAAACAACTATTTTCTACAATGACTGCATTGTCCTGTCCTAATCAGGCTGCCTCTTTCTATAACAAAACACTCACTTTCCCAATCAGAATTTCCCACAGCCTTCAAATCTTTAGATGTTCTTTGAAAACCCATCTCTTTTTTAGAAGTGACCTTATCCTCAATAACACTATTCACACTAATACACCCTCACAACTATCCCAATCTCCATTCTGAGACACGTTTACTCCTCTTGTTTCAGCTGTGCCCTCTTCCACTTACAAGGTAGGCAAAATAAATGAAAGCTTACATTCTATGTCCCTGTTTTATGTACCTACTATACGGCGCTGTGGAGACTGTGGCGCTTTACCAATCTACGATAATAATAATAATGGTTACTTAGGATGAAGACATGACTAATATTAAGGTAGAAGATATAGAAGGAGAAGACGAGACGGATGTGAGGGGTGATCAGCAGTGTAAGGAGGAGGAAATCCCTACAGATATCAGCACAGGTGAGTAATAACCACTTATTACAGAAAAGAGTCACATATTCTCCTTGTTCAGTCACTACAACAATCTTTTATTCTACATCCTCCTCTGTCAGTAAAAAAACTAATGAGGAATTGTATCTGCCCAGTGGGGGAGTCAGGAGCCATCAGCCCCTATTAGACTCCTGCTCTCCTCCTCACATCATATCATTGTGCTACCAGCCCAGAGATCTGACCAGTCTCCTCCCAACACTCTCTGGTGATTCTCATACATCAGGAGCCATCAGCCCCTATTAGACTCCTGCTCTCCTCCTCACATCATATCATTGTGCTACCAGCCCAGAGATCTGACCAGTCTCCTCCCCACACTCTGGTGATTCTCATACATCAGTACAAGGGACATCACCATAGTGATTATCATGTGACATTACCTCCCTGTGCACTCCCTTGTGACATTACTATTTTTTTCCTTGTGTAAAATACATATCAATGACAATAATAAATGTGAAACCAATAATTCAGATAATCATCCACAGTGTTTTGCAGGGCATTGGGGGAAAAGAGGATATACATATTACAGGAACATACAAGTTAGACAAAATAACTGCAGTCATGAAAGTAAAGTGTAGACAGGGCTCTGCTCATGTGAGAGATTACAATCTAATTGATAGAGGGCACAGCAGAGACTAAAGGAGCGAGTGTGGCTCAGATTGGAGATTGGGACATTTCTGAATGTGCACTAGTATGCCCAATATAGGTGAAAGTAGGGTAAGTTTTGAAAAAGAGATGTGGTTTAGAGAATGTTTAAAGGTTGAAGGCTTTGGGAGTGTGTGATCGGTTGTGGAAGGGTATTCCATAAGTGGGTAAGGACACTGGGGAAGTCTTGTGGGTGGGAGTGAGGGGTAGCTGGTCTAGACGAGTCTTGTCACAACATTTAAGATGGATTGAAGCCGTGATATATGCATGGGTGAGGGGATTGTTAGATAGAATGAAAGGTGGAGATGATGAGAGAATTATTTGAGCTTTGGTTCAATCCTGGCTAAGAAAAGGGGTATTGTGGTAATATTTCAAAGATGTAGGTGACTGAGAAATGTTTGGTGAGCGGAGGTGGGGACTCTGGGTGGAGGGAAGATGATCAGCTTTGTTTTAGATATATTGAGCTTTAAGTAGCTTTGGGACATCCATGTGGAGATAGCAGAGAGACAGTTGGTTACATGAGACAGAAAGAAGGGGAGAGGTCAGGGGAAACGAGGTAGATGTTGATGTCAGCAGTTTAGATGTGGTACTGGAGGCCGCATAAGCGAACTAGTTCACTGAGAGAAGAGGTTACAGTGAGAGAAGAAGAGGGGTAAGATCAGAGCCTTGTGAGATCCAACAGATAGTGGGGAGAATGTGCCAGAGGTAAAGTCACTATAAACAGGAAGTCAACCAGGAAAGAACTGTGTGACAAAGGTCAATGGAGTGAAGGGTGTGCTTGAGAAGAGGGCAATCAACAGTGTTGAAAGCAGCAGACTATGACTATGGAAATGTGACCCTTAGATTTCTGCTCAAAGTACATTGATCAGTTTTGTGAGTGCAATCTGGAATGTTGTGGGTGGAAGCCTGATTGCTTGGTCTAGAAGGGAGTGAGAGTAGAGTCAGTGAGTTAGGTGATTGTACTCAAGTGGGTTCAAGAGGCAAAGTAGAGTAAAGAAATAGGGCGGTAGTTGGTGAGTGGATGGATGTTGTGATGGTTTCATTAGGATTGTTGAGATGAGCTTCTGTTTAAAGGAGCAATGAAATGTTCCAGTAGAGAGAGACTTTCAAGATGTGAGCTAAGGTAGACGAGTGAGAGCTTCACAGGGATGAGATGAATGCAGAGACTTCATCTTCGGTTACTTAAGAGAATGAATTGAGGGGGGATTAGGATGAGGAAATATCTCATGGAATGGTGTTGATTTTGTCTTTGAAGTAGGTGGCAATGTCATTCGGAGGAGTTTGCAGATGGGCAGAGAGGGGGTGAGGTTAGAAGACTGGGTGGATATTGAACAATGTTTGCTTAGCAAGTGAAAGAGCATTATAGTGGAGAAAGACTGCTTCAGAGCGAGATGTCTTCCAGTAGCACTTCAGCAGGCGACAGGTCTATTTGGTGTACCAGGGTTGAAGTTTGGATTGTTAGATACTATATGTGTCTGGAGTTGCCTTGTCCAGGGCTGAAGTGAGTGTTTTGTTGTAGATAGAGGCAGCCATATGAGGGCAGGGTAGTTGTAGGAGAGAGGAGTAGTTTTAGTGAAGAAGTGGATTACGCTGAAGGTATTCGTTGTTGCTGTATGTTTGTGGGTTTTGGTGCATGATGTAAGAAGAAGATGGAGGAAAGTAGGTTGTGGTCGGAAAGTGAGAATGAAGAGATGAGGAGTGTCCATCACAGTGAGTGGGAAATATAAAAAGAGGAAGTAAGTAAAAGAGGTTTGGTGGCAGCAGAGACAGTCAGGTTGCCAATGGGAAGGCTGAAATGATGTAGTATGAGAGTAGGTAGGTCAAAAGATAGGAAATAAGTGACTGAGGCAAAAACTGGACCTAGGGGGTGATAAATGACAGCAACAAGAAGTTGGAGAGGAGAGATTAGATGGATAATATGGACACCAGAGGAAGAGAAGGAGAGGGAGCGTTCTGTGGGTACTCAGAAGGTGCAGTGTGGTGAAAGTAGGATACCTACTCCATCACCTTTTCTGTCTCCAGGTCTCGGGGTGTGGTTGAGGGAGAGTCATCCGTAGGAGAGATCTGCAGGGAATGTAGTGTCAGTGGAGGTAAGCCATGTCTTTGTAATGGCAATAAGGCTGAGGGAATGAATAGAACATGGATGGATGTGAGTTTGTTACAAACAGATCTCGCTTTACAACTTGTACATGTAAAGGGGAGGAAGGCCAGTGGAGATATTTAGATAAGTATGGAGGGAATGGAATACAAGGAACCTTGGGCAGATAATGTGGGGATTGCATGGGGCCCAAGGTTGGGAGAGACATGAGAAGGATCAGAAAAATAGGAGGAGGATTTTTGGCTGGGAGTTTGTTTCTGCTTATGTAGCAACAGACTACTTATGGGGAGGTTGATAATAGGATACTGGAGAGAAAAGAGACATCTGGAGAGAAGTGTGGTGAAAGGGAGCAGGAGAAAGAAGGGAAAATGAATGGTCCATGGTGGAGTGATGGGAGAGATTTCCTAGTGTAGATATAGAGAGAGCGGGGAGGAATCATGTAGACATTCGACTGAGATAATGTATAAACGGTTATGTCGTGTAGATCTTATAAAAACAGGAACATAATCTCTTGCCATTGTCTATAAAGTTCTATTGTGACATTTACTTGACTTATTGATTGATCTTTAAGACGACATAGTTTTCCATAAACCTAGAGGTGTTTATTAGTTATGTTGAAATAACTATTGATTGTATTGTACAGGCATAAATGAAGTAAGCTAATCGCTAAAGACACGTGTTCTTTTCATAGTGGCCCATATACTAATTTTTCTTTGTATATCTGCTCATTTTAGTGTGATCCAGATGAAGTCATGTCAGATACACTACAACTAAATCTAAAGTTATTAAAATAATATAATTGTGGCGCATTGCATTGGTTTTCTCTCAGTCACGCTAAGTGACGTTACACTGTTTAATCTGACAAACTTCTCTGTAACTAAACATGAAGGTATTACAAGCATCCGACACACAATACATCAGGCCTGTCCAACCTGCGGCCCTCCAGGTGTTGTGAAACTACAAACCCCAGCATGCTTTGCTGGTAGACAACCAGTTGATAGCTAGAAGGGCATGCTGGGACTTTCACAACATCTGGAGGGCTGCAATAGATGGTCCGAGTGAAGGTTCTCATTACATGTTATACCCTAAGATTCCATCACTGTAAACTGTTCTTGGATTGTCGAGCAGCTTTTGTGTAGTGCATAGGTTTTATTTTGGTCGTGCTAAATTACATTGCACATGTTAGTCTGTACGACGACACTTTGTTACATTCTTATAACTAACAGAATATTTAGTCAGACATAACAGATGGTTTGATTTGAAGAATTCCATTACGTCTTCCCCGCAAATTCTACCTTTATGATCTATTATTTGGATTGCACTTTGCGTTGCTTTTCTCTCCGTCACGTTAAATAACTTTACAGCCCTCAGAAAAACCACACTCAAAATAAATAGACATTAAAGATAGTTACAGGAATCCAAAGTCAATCAAATTGATTTGGTTACACACTTATTATTGAAAGAGCACATATCGAAAAGATGTGTTATGTGAGTCTCCAAATAGATTAAAAATAACAATTCTTAAAGCAATGAAATATTTATAAATATTATTTTATTCACCACACTTAGCCACATCACTGGTTTAATATATGTTAGTCTGACAAGGGAAGGAGACCGAAGGTTAAACACTATACGTGGTCACTTTGAATTGACGTACAGTGTTATTTAGGCTTAGAATAGTGTCCTTTCCTAATCCCATAAATGTATTTACACAACATAGCTGACTGTTCCTTACTTTTTGGTGAAATTCTGTAGAAATCCAAACGTCATAGTGATTGTATTGAGCTCTTGGATGAATTCACGTTTATAACTATTTGATTATAAGTTTTTGAGCGAACTAAGTTTGGTCATTTGTGAATATCGCATTTGGATAAATAATTTTTCTTTCAATTGAAAGCAAAACCAGCTATTCTGGCAGAGCAGTCGTGTCGCCTGGTCCCCTCTCAGAAGGGAAGTATGCTCCTTAATGTCGGGGGATTTTTATTCAGCAAGAACAGGCAGCGAGGGGAACGTTGTTACTGGAATTGTACGGAGCGATCTCGGAAGTGTCCAGCCAATGCCATCACAAAGGAACTGGCCCAGACGCGGGACCTGCTCTCACACGGTGAGCACAATCATCCACCTAGGGCAGAGAAAACAGATGTGGCGGTTGCAATGGCAGAGATCAAAGAACGTGCCCGAAATACCATGGAGACCCCGGCACAAATTATCCAGCATGTAACCAGCAAGATGCCATCCACCAGCACGTATTATCTTCCTAATCGGGAGGCCCTAAGACAACTGGTGAAGAGGGTGAGACGAGAACATGTGCCGACCACTGATGGCTTAGGGCGTCCGCTACCAAAAAATAGGTAAGTGTCTATCATTTGTCATTTCTATGATAGATATTTCATGGGACATTTTACTTTAAATAACACTGTTAATTTGTTTTGCAAAGTATCCTTGCACTCTTTTCACAGATTGGATGTTACTCTTTTAAATGCTCTCACATTTTAGTGTTCTTTTCCTTTTTAGTAATAAAGAATTCAAACCCAAAAAATGGTCTTCAAACGAGATGGATTTACAATTGATTACATGCATTGTACATTTGATGAATTGAATAAGTCATTGTTAGATATTGTCTCATAACAATGTGTGTGTTGAATAGTTATATTATATGAATGGAACCGTAATTTAATATTATACATTAGTTTTTGGTAAAACGTTAAGTAAAAAAAAATATAGAGCTTGGTACATTTACCCTTGAGACCCAGTGATGAATACACCGCACATAATGTAATTGTTATGCAACAAAGCCTGTTTTATTGGTTTTTACTGATATTTATAATAATAGCTTACACACTTGTAATATAAATAAAAACATTTCACAACAATCAATATAATCTAAAAAGATTTTAAAATGCTATTAGGTTACAGAACACAAAAATAAACGATTACTGTACAAAATGAATAAAAAAACAGGATTATAAAAGTTACTTAATTGATATTCTCAGCTATACAAGAAAATCAATTATAATAAAAAATAATAATACAGTTAAGGTTCTTAGCATGCAAATCTATATATTATTATTATTATTAAAGAGGCTGTAATATTTATCATTTTATAATACAGATTATATGTAATGAACATAACAGGGACATATCAAATAAAAATCATATAATTGTATAGATTGAGCTCTACCCTTTTTACTTAGACATTCTATATATATATATATATAAAGCTCTGGACATTGTTTGTAAATAGAGATATTATGATATGTTAACTGAGTTGATACTTTAATTTATAGACATTTTGTACCAGTCGACATATTTCTTGTTAACATAATTTATATAGACATTTTAACAGTGTCGACGTTATGAATGCAGATATTTCATACCCACGCACCCCATCACAACACAAACGCAGCTATAATCACATATCCGTCATTACACAATACACTGTCTCTGTGCTTGGATCCTCTGTACTGTTGCACTTCATGTGATCTGTCTCTGTATCCTGCTTTGAACTTCTGCTGTTGCCCATCTGTGCTATGCTCCATTCTCCTACTCTGCATTCTGTGCCCTACTCTGCTGCTCACCTTCTCTCTCATCAAAGTTTCTCTAGTTTCGGTTGATTAGAGGGACATATATCATAATCATCATTTTTTTATTTATATAGCGCCAACATATTCCGTAGCGCTTTACAAATGGAAACAAACACACTATTACAACAGTATTGGGTAATACAGACAGCCCGAGAGGTAAATAGACCCTGCTCCCAAGCTTACAATCTATTGGACAATGGGAGTTCGATACAAAAGGGTAATTGCTACATCATATTGCACATTGGACCAGCTAGAATGCAATGGTAAAAGTATTGAGTGGGCTGTGTGATCAGTCACACAGAAGTGTTGGTCAAGGGTTGTTGTGTTGTGTGAACTGTATAAAGGCCTGTAATGGTGTTACCCTAGGTAGGATGAGAACCAGGATAGAACAGTGTCTTGAAGACCTAGGGATTGCAGCGTTTGTATGAGAAGAGAGTGGTCAACAGTGTCAAATGCAGCAGAGAGATCCAGGAGAATTACAAGAGACTAAAGGCCTTTAGATTTAGCTGTGATCAAATCTTTGACAACCTTATTCCACACAGTCTTTGTGGAGTGTTGAGATGACTGAAGAGGATCCAATAGGTTGTATGAGAAAAGGAAGCGTGTGAGGCGAGTGTAGGCAATTCTCCCAAGAAGCTTGGAGGGCTATGGAGCTGAGAGATGCAACTAATTTGAGAGAGAGAGTGTAGGTCAGAATTCTGCTATTCAGAATAGGAGTAGTCATTACTGGTATCTTTCCATCATTATTCAAGCACGCAGATAGATTACAGATTTTGGTAAGAGGTGGGATTAGCACAGGAGGCAGGGATCTACCAGTTTGTGAGGGCGTAGTATCAAGATGACAGGAGGTAGAGTAGGAAGATAAGAAGAGAGTAGATACCTGATCTTCATTTGTGGGAAATTAAGAGAGGGGGGTGTCAGAGGGTGCTGAGAAGGAATTGAGCGGATTGATGAGAAACGTCTTGGAATGGTATCTTCCAAGACATGCAGTCTTGTTCTTGTAGTAAGAAGCAAAATCTAGGACACTGATCGTAGTCAGAGGGTTTGGAGGGTTGAGGAGAGATTTAAATGTGTTAAAAAGACATTTGGGGTTAGAAGCCTGAGCATAGATGAGAGATTGGAAGTAAGTTTGTTTAACAAGTTCAGAGCATTTGGATATGAGCGGCAGATAGCAGTATATGTGAGTAATCATTACAGGTGCAAGATTTACACCAGTGATGTTCTGCTTTACGAGTGAGTTTTTGAAGATTTTGTATTAGTTTAGTGGGCTACAACTAACATAAAAGTCGCTGGAACCAGTTGATCAAGGTCTGTTGCTAGGATTTGTTGAAAACAAGATGCTGCACTGTCAGGCAATGAAAATAGAAATTGGGGAGAGAAGGTGTTGGAGGGTGGTGGAAAACTGTTGAAAATTTCTGCAGGTATGAAAAGACTTAGTAGAGTTTCACAGCAGATAGGTTACAGTACTGGGATAAAGCTTGTAGCTGATAAGGTCATGATCCGAGAGAGGGAAAGGAGTATTAAGGAATGCAGAAACTGAGCATAACCTAGAGAAAACAAGAACCAGTCCACTGAGAGAGGCCAAGGAAGTTAGAGTAGCTTTCAAGCAAAATTTGAATGTGGATTATCAACAGGGATGTTGCAGTGACCCATGATGATGGTGGGGATGTCGGAAGATAAGAAGTGAGAGAGCCATGCAAAGAAATGTTTAAGACATTATTGGTGTGATCCAGGGGGTCGATAGATCATAGCAACACGTATAGTGAATGGGTTAAAAATCCAAATAGCTTGTACGTCCAAAGATATGAATGTTTATTTGGTAGAACTGGGAATGAGCATTGTGTGGAAAGACGTAGTCCAACCCCACCTCCTTGTCTGCTTTTAGGTCTGGAGGTGTGGGTGAGATGGAGACCACCATGTGAAAGGGCTGCAGGAGAGGAAGCGTCTGAATGTGTGAGCCATTTTTCTGGTTTTACAGATTTAAGCTGCTGCCACCACTGGACTCCTTAGCGGCATCCAGAACTGCGTCGTCCTGGGTAACTGTCGCTGTTAGTGTACCCACTTGCTGGTACACCTGGGCTGGTACCCCTGACCTTTTGCCTTCAGATCAGGGTTGCTGTGGATGGTACCCCTGGCCTATCACACTGGCCAGAGCTGCAGGTAGCGGGCACAGTGTTGGTACTGGGAAGCTGGGTCCAACCGCAGAACAGCCAGAAACGCATTAGATTTATGTCTAATCTGTAGGTCACAGGCATTAAACATCACTGCTTAAGGAATTTGCTTTGACGCCTATTACCGCAGGAAGTCCTGAAAAGGACAGTTACAGCCACTAGTTGAAGGTACTAGCGACATCCAAAAAGATGCAGATGGAATGATACATTTCTGTACATTTTACACATTCTGACACACCAGTTAGCAGGTGGTAACGCCACCCCCTGATCCTCCCCGACCCCAACACGTCAGAGTTATTTTTAGTATCAGGATGCAATATGTTTCCCAAAACATGGATTTAAATGCAATACAAAGTTAACAAAATTTACTCTAATCTGCTATATCCCAAAAAATGCTGCATGCATTATTTGGACAGGATCTGAGAGGTAGGATAACAAACCACACAGACAGAGAGGCAGCGGGCCCCCTGCTGTGTATACAGGCTAATCAGACATGTTGGCCACTGAGATGAAATGGTCTAATTAACATGAGGAACTTTCTTTAGGACCCTGCAGGTTAAGTGTTTAAACACTTAACCAGACATTGCCGCTTTAAATCAAGATTGGTTCAGGTCGCGATAATGTGAAAGTGTTGTGCCGGACATCTGTGTATTCGGAAAAACTTGTGGTGAGCATGCTGCTGCGTTCGGAGATGTACAGCATCGCTTTGGAGGTCAATCTTTATATATTAAAATTGGTTTTTAATACATTCGGATTTTCCTTGTAGGTCCCCTCTGTGTCGGAATGTGTATGTCCCCCTAGACTGAATGTTAAAATATAATGAGGCTGGCATTGACTGATGTGACTACAATCTGGGTGTTACTGGGGCTGGTACTATGCAATGTGCTTGGTAATGTGCTTGTATTCTATTTTAGCCAATGTTTTATCTGTTCAGCTATTAAGGCATATATGCTGTATGTAATTTATAACTGGAATGGATTGTTAATAATTAAGAAGCTAAACAACTGAGTGTCTTCAACGCACTAATAGTAGAACAATTTGGGGGCATTTTAATCCGTTCCTCAGTGTAAAAACAAGATGTCTATCACATGTATTTTATTTCCAGCAGATGGACGCAGCAGCATGAATACATTGGTGGAACATCCCAATTTAGCTCCGGATTTTGAAATGGAAAATAATTACATCATACAAGATTCTCCCGGAGAAAATCCCCACTACCCTAAATATACATCCAGGACTTCACAGTGCAGATATATCATCTGATCCCTCAAATCACGAGGAAGGGTCTCCTGGTGACTCGGACTTTAGTCCACATACTATAACTTTTCCGAGTGTGGGAAATGCTTTACAATTCACAGCCTTTTTGGACATCAGAGAATTCACACAGGTGTGAAACCATTTCCATGTCCTGACTGTGGGAAATGTTTTACACAGAAATCAAAGCTTCCTGCACATCAGAGAACTCACACAGGTGTGAAACCATTTTTCATGTTCTGAGTGTGATACATTTTTTTGCATATAAACCAAATCTTGTTATACATCAAAGAATACACAGAGGTGAGAAACCTTTTTCTGAATGTAGCAAACGCTTTCCACGAAGTTCATCACTTTTGAAACATCAAAAAATACACACACGAAGAAAGGCAATTTCCATTAAAGAGGGTGGCAACACACAGTATATATTAGCATTTAATATAATCAACATATGTTGATGACATACATTCCAACCAAGACTGAAACAGCCGATATGTGGAACTTATTGTAGTTTCTAGTAGATCATACAGTCTAGTTGAGTGTTCATGTAAGTAGTTCTGTAATTTGTTATTGTCTCACCAGGGGCTCAGTTACAAAGCTACAAAAATGGGGTCCTACAGTGCAAACGCAATTTTATGATGCTATACGGCTGTGTTTTGTACAATTGCACCCACTTATACTGGTACGTGTGCGGCATTAGTGGGTCAAGCTGTAGTTGTGCAAAGCTTTGCTCCTTATGGTAGGACCTAAGCAGAGCTGGATGTGGTCTAGGTGAGATCATGGACAGAGTCTGGCACTCAGATGGGATAAGATATTGTGTTAGAGGGTGATATGTTATAATTAGGCTTAGAGACTGGTGAGTGGCTGTAATAGGATTTGTATGTTAGACATACTTAGAGGACGCCTTTGGCACCTTCCAGGTACATTTAATATAGGCAAGTACATTTCTGGGAAATAAAGACACATAGTAAATATAGATCCAGTGTCCATTCATGATGTAAAGTTTGAGGCTTGAATGAGCAGTAGTTTTGGAGGAATAATAGGGTGATCTTGAGGATGAAGAGGGTGGTTCTTAGTAGCTGGAGTTTTATGACGGTTTTACTCTTGACCATGTGTATTTGCATCAAGGCTTACAAAACATTGCACATCATGCTATAGGAGATATGGTCTTCGATACGAACACCTCGCTGGTCGTAGGCCTCCATGCGGGTAGTGTAGGAACCAATATCAGGTGCAGATGCTAGAGTTGCCACCACAAGCAGATACCAGTAGCAAAGCTGGAACTGTCTCTGATACCAGGAGTAAAATTGGAACTGATATCAGGAGCCAGATGGTCTGAGTTTCTGCATTTTATCGCTTAAAGATCTGGCACCATGTTGCCAGTGAGCGGAATTTAATTAACATGGGGATTGGAGAACCGACTGAGATGGCGGTCATGTGAGGGGCATGTGTGCGCCCTTTATAGGAAGGACAGAGGACACCAGAAGTTGATATTCAGCTGCATTGTAGACACTGACTACTTCCTCTCAGATAATCCTGTCCTGCTCTATGGTCTGGTGAGAGAATTCTTTTCATTTCTGGATATTAGACGTATGAAAAATAAATTGTTGGTTTTTTCATGTGCCATACCTCTCCTGTCTCCTGTTCTTTATCACTGAACTTACGTTATAATGAGAGATCTGCCCTCAGACTTTTTTATAACTGTTATTAAAAAAGCCTTTTCCAAAAGTAAACATTTGCTATAAAACACAATTAAAGTATCAAAACTCTTTGACAATATGAAATTTGTATTGTTCATGGTACTGAATTACAGCAGTGACTTCATTATATGTGTGTTGATATCTTACAACATTGCTTCATATGAAAATGAAGCATTTCACATATGTTAATCCCCCTACCTCAGGGTCATACTGGATCTCTGATTTCTGGACTTGTGAGATGGTGTTTTCCCAGTTTTTAGCGGTGAGCAACTGTCACCCCATTACAAACAATATACGTAATAAGGGAGGGAGAATACGCAACAGAGCAGAAGAGGTAAGAACATTTGGATAGGAGAACAGGGACCACAGGGGTGGGAGGGAGAGTACACAGGAGAACAGAAGGGGTAAGAACATTTGGATAGGAGAACAGGTAACACAGGGGTGGGAGGGAGAGTACACAGGAGAACAGAAGGGGTAAGAACATTTGGATAGGAGAACAGGGACCACAGGGGTGGGAGGGAGAGTACACAGGAGAACAGAAGGGGTAAGAACATTTGGATAGGAGAACAGGTAACACAGGGGTGGGAGGGAGAGTACACAGGAGAACAGAAGGGGTAAGAACATTTGGATAGGAGAACAGGGAACACAGGGGTGGGAGGGAGAGTACACAGGAGAACAGAAGGGGTAAGAACATTTGGATAGGAGAACAGGGGCCACAGGGGTGGGAGGGAGATTACACAGGGGAGCAGAAAAAGGGTTAGAGTATCGGGAATAAAAGTAGGGAACAGGGGTTGAGTCTGCTCCATCTGTATTATAATAAATATAAATACCTGCTGCCAGACACAAAAATGTCTCCTCTCAGCTTCCTCCAACTCACTGGACACCCGGACTAAACAGCCACAATATGTTCCACCCAACCTCCAGCCTGTGAGCTGACAGGGAGTAAATTATATATATATATATATATATTAGGGATGAGCGCGCTCGGATTTCTGAAATCCGAGCCCACCCGAACGTTGCGGATCCGAGTCGGATCCGAGACAGATCCGGGTATTGGCGCCAAATTCAAAAGTGAAACTGAGGCTCTGACTCATAATCCCGTTGTCGGATCTCGCGATACTCGGATCCTATAAATTCCCCGCTAGTCGCCGCCATCTTCACTCGGGCATTGATCAGGGTAGAGGGAGGGTGTGTTAGGTGGTCCTCTGTGCTGTTTAGTTCTGTGCTGTTTAGTTCTGTGCTGTTTAGTTCTGTGCTGTTTAGTGCTGTGCTGTGCTGTTTAGTGCTGTGCTGTGCTGTGTTCTGCAGTATCAGTCCAGTGGTGCTGTGTGCTGTGCTCTGTCCTTCTGAGGTCAGTGGTGCTGCTGGGTCCTGTGCTGTGTCCTGTTCAGTCCAGTGGTGCTGTGTCCTGTGCTCTGTGCTTCTAAGGGCATAGTTATTTCCCCAATATTCCCCTGTGTTTAAAAAAATAAAAAAAAGTTTTTTTTATAAAATACCAAAAACTACTTTAATATTTTTTAATTACCACAAAATTTTCACAACCAATCCTGCAGTATAAGCCCATTGGTACTGCAATATTACCAAGTTCACACATTCAGCAGTAAAAGTCCAGTGGTACTGCAATATTACAAAGTTTACACATTCTGCAGTATCAGTCCAGTGGTGCTGTGTCCTGTGCTCTGTCCTGCTGAGTTCCGTAGTGCTGCTGGGTCCTGTGCCGTGTCCTGTTCAGTCCAGTGGTGCTGTGTCCTGTGCTCTGTGCTTCTAAGGGCATAGTTATTTCCCCATTATTCCCAAGTTTGTAAAAAATAAAAAAAAAGTAAAAAAAAATAAAAAAAAAAAAAAAAATATATAATAATTATAACCAAATTTGCAAAACCAATCCAGCATTATAAGTCCATTGGTACTGCAATATTACCAAGTTCACACATTCTGCAGTATCTTGTGCTACATATAATGGAGAACAAAAATTTGGAGGATAAAGTAGGGAAAGATCAAGACCCACTTCCTCCTAATGCTGAAGCTGCTGCCACTAGTCATGACATAGACGATGAAATGCCATCAACGTCGTCTTCCAAGCCCGATGCCCAATCTCGTAGTACCGGGCATGTAAAATCCAAAAAGCCCAAGTTAAGAAAAAGTAGCAAAAAGAGAAACTTAAAATCATCTGAGGAGAAACGTAAAGTTGCCAATATGCCATTTACGACACGGAGTGGCAAGGAACGGCTTAGGCCCTGGCCCGTGTTCATGACTAGTGGTTCAGCTTCACCCACGGATCTTAGCCCTCCTCCTCCTCCCCCCCCCTACAAAAAATTGAAGAGAGTTATGCTGTCAGCAACAAAACAGCAAACAACTCTGCCTTCTAAAGAGAAATTATCACAAATCCCCAAGGCGAGTCCAAGGGTGTTGGTGGTTGTCAAGCCTGACCTTCCCATCACTGTACGGGAAGAGGTGGCTCGGGAGGAGGCTATTGATGATGTAGCTGGCGCTGTGGAGGAACTTGATGATGAGGATGGTGATGTGGTTATTGTAAATGAGGCACCAGGGGGGGAAACAGCCCATCGTCATGCCTGGTCAGAAGACCAAAAAATGCACCTCTTCGGTCTGGAGTTATTTTTATCCAAATCCAGACAACCAATGTATGGCAATATGTAGCTTATGTAAAGCTCAAATAAGCAGGGGTAAGGATCTTGCCCACCTCGGAACATCCTCCCTTATACGTCACCTGAATAACCTTCATAGTTCAGTGGTTAGTTCAGGAACTGGGGCTAGGACCCTCATCGGTACAGGGACACCTAAATCCCGTGGTCCAGTTGGATACACACCAGCAACACCCTCCTCGTCAACTTCCTCCACAATCTCCATCAGATTCAGTCCTGCAGCCCAAGTCACCAGCCAGACTGAGTCCTCCTCAATACGGGATTCATCCGAGGAATCCTGCAGCGGTACGCCTACTACTGCCACTGCTGCTGTTGCTGCTGTTAGTCGGTCATCTTCCCAGAGGGGAAGTCGTAAGACCGCTAAGTCTTTCACCAAACAATTGACCGTCCAACAGTCGTTTGCCATGACCACCAAATACGATAGTAGTCACCCTATTGCAAAGCGTATAACTGCGGCTGTAACTGCAATGTTGGTGTTAGACGTGCGCCCGGTGTCCGCCATCAGTGGAGTGGGATTTAGAGGGTTGATGGAGGTATTGTGTCCCCGGTACCAAATCCCCTCGAGATTCCACTTCACTAGGCAGGCGATACCAAAAATGTACAGAGAAGTACGATCAAGTGTCCTCAGTGCTCTTAAAAATGCGGTTGTACCCACTGTCCACTTAACCACGGACATGTGGACAAGTGGTTCTGGGCAAACGAAGGACTATATGACTGTGACAGCCCACTGGGTAGATGCATCCCCTTCCGCAGCAACAGCAACAGCTGCATCAGTAGCAGCATCTACAAAATGGCTGCTCATGCAAAGGCAGGCAACATTGTGCATTACAGGCTTTAATAAGAGGCACAACGCTGCCAACATATTAGAGAAAATGAGGGAAATTATCTCCCAGTGGCTTACCCCACTTAGACTCTCATGGGGATTTGTGGTGTCAGACAATGCCAGTAACATTGTGCGGGCATTAAATATGGGCAATTTCCAGCACGTCCCATGTTTTGCCCACACCATTAATTTGGTGGTGCAGCATTACCTGAAGAGTGACAGGGGTGTGCAGGAGATGCTTGCGGTGGCGCGCAAAATTGCTGGACACTTTCGGCATTCAGCCAGTGCCTACCGCAGACTAGAGGCACATCAAAAAAGCTTGAACCTGCCCTGCCATCACCTCAAACAAGAGGTTGTGACGCGCTGGAACTCCACCCTCTATATGCTGCAGAGGATGGAGGAGCAGCAAAAGGCCATTCAGGCCTACACAGCCACCTACGACATAGGCAAAGGAGTGGGGATGCGCCTGAGTCAAGCGCAGTGGAGACTGATTTCCGTGTTGTGCAAGGTTCTGCAGCCATTTGAACTTGCCACACGAGAAGTCAGTTCCGACACTGCCAGCTTGAGTCAGGTCATTCCCCTGATCAGGCTGTTGCAGAAGCAGCTGGAGAAAGTGAGGGAGGAGCTGGTAAGCCATTGCGATTACAGCAAGCATGTAGCTCTTGTGGATGTAGCCCTTCGTACGCTTTGCCAGGATCCGAGGGTGGTCACTCTTTTAAAGTCAGAGGAATACATTCTGGCCACCGTGCTCGATCCTCGGTTTAAAGCGTATGTTGTGTCTCTGTTTCCGGCGGACACAAATCTACAGCGGTGCAAAGACCTGCTGGTCAGGAGATTGTCCTCTGAAGAGGACCGTGACATGCCAACAGCTCCACCCTCATTTTCTTCCACATCTATGGCTGCGAGGAAAAAGCTCAGTTTTCCCAAAAGAGGCACTGGCGGGGATGCTGATAACATCTGGTCCGGACTGAAGGACCTGCCAACCATTGCAGACATGTCTACTCTCGCTGCATTGGATGCTGTCACAATAGAAAAAATTGTGGATGATTACTTTGCTGACACCATCCAAGTAGACATGTCAGACAGTCCATATTGTTACTGGCAGGAAAAAAAGGCAGTTTGGAAGCCCCTGTACAAACTGGCTCTATTTTACCTGAGTTGTCCCCCCTCCAGTGTGTACTCGGAAAGAGTTTTTAGTGCAGCGGGGAACCTGGTCAGTGAGCGGCGAAGGAGGTTGCTTCCTCACAACGTTGAAAAAATGATGTTTATAAAAATGAATAATCAATTCCTCAATGAAGTACAGCACTGCCCTCCAGATACTACAGAGGGACCTGTGGTTGTGGAGTCCAGCGGGGACGAATTGATAATGTGTGATGAGGAGGAAGTACACACTGTAGGGGGAGAGGAATCAGAGGTTGAGGATGAGGACGACATCTTGCCTCAGTAGAGCCTGTTTAGTCTGTACAGGGAGAGATGAATAGCTTTTTTGGTGTGGGGGCCCAAACAAACCAATCATTTCAGTCAAAGTTGTTTGGTAGGCCCTGTCGCTGAAATGATTGGTTTGTTAAAGTGTGCATGTCCTATTTCAACAACAGACCTCTCAACTGCAGCTCATCCCTCCTCTGCGGGGATAATGTCTCCTGTGCTCTGACACGTCACTCTGTGTACTCTCAGCCTCAGGATCTGACACTACAGCTACCATGCCTCTTGTAGCAGCCCTCACTCCAGGGCCTCTTCCATGTGCAGTGTCCCCCTCTCTCTTGGGTTCACTATAGTGGCATGGAGTTCTCCCCCTCATCCAGGGCACACATTCCTTGCCCTGGCTCAGTCACCACGCTCAGACTTCCAGGCAATGCTGGGGGAGCCTGGGAGCTTCCACCCCAGGTCCCCAGCTACAACTCTCCTCTCCTGTGTCTTCTCTCTCTTTCTGACACTTTAAAGATCGTGCCTTTAAATGAAAAAGTCAGTCTTCATTGCACGACTATGTGCAAGTGCAACAGGGACATTTTTTTGGGTTTACAAAGTCAAACAATAACACTACGACCCTGTCTGTCTGGGGTCTGTCAATGACGAATTGTCTGGAGCATGTTTTGAGGAGGTATTGTGGCCCCGGTATCAAATTGGGTACCGGGGCCACCCCACTATGCAGTTCAGATACTTGTTTGGTGGAATTCCGACACGTGGAGG
Organism: Mixophyes fleayi; assembly: GCF_038048845.1. Taxonomy (NCBI): domain Eukaryota; kingdom Metazoa; phylum Chordata; class Amphibia; order Anura; family Limnodynastidae; genus Mixophyes; species Mixophyes fleayi. The sequence goes on along the minus strand of NC_134407.1, from coordinate 226,620,500 downwards.
GTTTTTTAATTATATTGTGGCCTCGGTACCAAATTGTGTACCGGGGCCACCACACTACGCAGTCAAGATACTTGTTTGGTGGAATTCAGACCAGTTGAGGGTTTTATTATTATATTGTGTGGACCACTCTATCTATACCACACTACAACTCTATACCACTCTATTTCCTACTTTAATTCTATTTAATTCTATTTCCTACTTTAATTCTATTACTAATTAATTAACATAAAGAGGAACAAAAAAAACCAATTTTACCAAAAGTATAATATGACTTAGACTTACAAACACTACACTTTAAAGATCGTGCCTTTAAATGAAAAAGTCAGTCTTCATTGCACGACTATGTGCAAGTGCAACAGGGACATTTTTTTGGGTTTACAAAGTCAAACAATAACACTACGACCCTGTCTGTCTGGGGTCTGTCAATGACGAATTGTCTGGAGCATGTTTTGAGGAGGTATTGTGGCCCCGGTATCAAATTGGGTACCGGGGCCACCCCACTATGCAGTCCAGATACTTGTTTGGTGGAATTCCGACACGTGGAGGGTTTTTTAATTATATTGTGGCCTCGGTACCAAATTGTGTACCGGGGCCACCACACTACGCAGTCAAGATACTTGTTTGGTGGAATTCAGACCAGTTGAGGGTTTTATTATTATATTGTGTGGACCACTCTATCTATACCACACTACAACTCTATACCACTCTATTTCCTACTTTAATTCTATTTAATTCTATTTCCTACTTTAATTCTATTACTAATTAATTAACATAAAGAGGAACAAAAAAAACCAATTTTACCAAAAGTATAATATGACTTAGACTTACAAACACTACACTTGAAAGATCGTGCCTTTAAATGAAAAAGTAAGTCTTCATTGCACGACTATGTGCAACAGGGACAGTTTTTTTCTTTACAAAGTCAACTAATAACACTTGGACCCTGTCTGTCTTTAACATACTTAATGGGATCTCAATGACGAATTGTCTGTAGCATGTTTGGAGGAGGTATTGTGGCCCCGGTATCAAGTTGGGTACCGGGGCCACCCCACTACGCAGTCCAGATACTTGTTTGGTGGAATTCTGACACGTGGAGGGTGTATTTATTTTATTGTGGCCCCGGTATCAAGTTGGGTACCGGGGCCACCCCACTACGCAGTCCAGATACTTGTTTGGTGGAATTCTGACACGTGGAGGGTTTTTTAATTATATTGTGGCCTCGGTACCAAATTGTGTACCGGGGCCACCACACTACGCAGTCAAGATAGATAGATGCGTATCATAGATAAAGTACATTCAGTGGTGTGGGGCAAATTGAAAAATATTCAAAATGCACTGACATTATCAAAAACAAGAGGTTGTCACACGCTAAAACTCCAACATGTATATGATGGAGAGGATGGAGGAGCAGCCGTATGTGTAGTGTAATGCAGACCTGTTGAAGGTTTTTTATATATTTTATTGTGGTGCCCAGTGCCCACTCCTCTACGCAGTCCAGGTACATTTATTGGTGCGATTCATAAAAGTTCAGGGTTTTTAATATATTGTGGTGACCCACTCCTCTACGCAGTCCAGGTACATTTATTGGTGCGAATCAAACAAGTTGATGGTTTTCTTATTATATATATTGTGGTGACCCACTCCTCTACGCAGTCCAGGTACATTTATTGGTGCGATTCATAAAAGTTCAGGGTTTTTAAGATATTGTGGTGACCCACTCCTCTACGCAGTCCAGGTACAATTATTGGTGCGATTCATAAAAGTTCAGGGTTTTTAATATATTGTGGTGACCCACTCCTCTACGCAGTCCAGGTACATTTATTGGTGCGATTCATAAAAGTTCTGGGTTTTTAATATATTGTGGTGACCCACTCCTCTACGCAGTCCAGGTACATTTATTGGTGCGATTCATAAAAGTTCAGGGTTTTTAATATATTGTGGTGACCCACTCCTCTACGCAGTCCAGGTACAATTATTGGTGCGAATCATAAAAGTTCAGGGTTTTTAAGATATTGTGGTGACCCACTCCTCTACGCAGTCCAGAAAGATACCTTTTTGCAACGTTTTGGACTAATAACTATATTGTGAGGTGTTCAGAATACACTGTAAATTAGTGGAAATGCTTGTTATTGAATGTTATTGAGGTTAATAATAGCCTAGGAGTGAAAATAAGCCCAAAAACTTGATTTTTAAACTTTTTATGTTTTTTTCAAAAAAAATCCGAATCCAATACCTTAAATCCGAACCGAGACCTTTCGTCAAGTGTTTTGCGAGACAAATCCGAACCTCAAAAATAACGAAAATCCGGATCCAAAACACAAAACACGAGACCTCAAAAGTCGCCGGTGCACATCCCTAATATATATATATATTTATTTGTACTGGTTATATCTCATTATATAACATACAGATGTCACTACTAATTACCTTGCTCTGTATAAGATTTTTCTCTTATTCTCTTTAAATAATAAATGAGATGAGCAGGTTTCCAAAATATAATTGTGACAGGATGGACCGCCTCTGCCACCCTGTCTGTTGTTGCGAGGAACCGGCTGGGCTTACTTTGCCACCGTTCCCTTTCATTATTACGAATACGCCCCTCCTGCCGCAGTGCGAGGGACCTGCTGCCACCACTGAGCTCCTTCTATGACACTCAGTTACCCAGAAGGAACGTGGTTCTGACGCTGCTGGTGTACCTGGGCTGGTACTCCTGACCTCTCACTATAGATCAGAGTTGCTGTGGATGGACATTCCCCCCCCCGGCCTATCACACTAACCAGGGCTGCATTGGTAGCAGGCAGAGCGGTGGTACTGGAAAAGCTTGGGTCCAAACCACCAGAGCTGGAGAACGGATTAGATTTTCGGTCCAATATTGCTGTATTCCTGTGATCTGCAGATTAAAGATGTTTTCAAGCAGTTTTTTAACCAGTGAGCGCAAATAAACATCTTGCTTTAAGGTCCCAGTGATCAGGTCAGTTGAAATCGGAAGAATACATTTCAGTCTACAAGTCAGTGCATTTATACAGATTTGGACACAGGCTATTTTTAGAATCGGGATGTACCCTGCTTAGCAAAACATAAATTTACATGCATTGCAAAGCTATGAAATTGAACTGTTGTGTCCTACACCTGGTTTTCAGATTCAGAGAATCCAGGAGCCAGTCTTAATTAAAAGTTCCTGCCTTCAATGTTGGACCTTCACACATCAAAAGATCTAATTAGCAAGGGGCCTTTCTTCAGACCGTTCAGAATACATATTCACACAGAACAACAAAACCCAAAAACAAGCCAGTTTCTCACATCGCAATACACGAAAGGCTTTGTAAACAAAGGCTCATTGTATCAGATATATACATCAGAAATAAGGTATTTCCTTTAGCAAGGGTAAACTGAGACCAGGGTAGAAAAGTTGGTTTTTCTGAGATAACGATTTCCTATCTCACAATATACACAATATCAAAAATAAGTGCATTAGCAATTAAAGAAAAGAAAATAGCGCAGGCTGCTTATTTATATAATAAATAACTTTTGGTATAAATTTATTTAGTGATCCAGTCACAATAATATTTCTATTTTTTATTAAAAAGATATACATAGATACACCCATAATGGATGACGCAGACACATGCCCAGGGTCTCAAATGCCAATTGACATTCTATATTTGATTAAGTCATTCTTTGATAAAAAAAAATGTTACTCCTCATTACTTTAAGTCACACCTTCCCAGCTTACATCACTGCTGGCTCTCTAAGTCTCTATCATTAAAGTGACATGTTCTTGGATGAGCCTTTTGGAAGACCTTATTTGGAGCCAATATTTCTTTGGCCTTATATAATTGTCACGTGATCTGAGAGAGAGTTTGGGTCAGAATTTAGTTTTTTTAGAATAGGTGTAATCACTGCATGCTTGTATAGTGATGGAAAGATGCCAGTAGAGAGTGAGAGATTACAGATTTTAGTTAGCAGTGAAATGAGCACTGGAGACAGGGATCTACCAATTTGCAAGGGTATAGGATCAAGAGGACAGGAGGTAGAGTAGGAAGATAAGAAGAGAGTAGAAATTTCCTCTTCATTTGTGGGGTCAAATGAAGAGAGGGTGTCAGAGGGTAGTGGGAAAGAATTGAGCTCATTGCTTGTCGAAGAAGAGGATACTATTTCTAGTCTGATCTTATCAATCTTGTCCTTGAAGTAGGAAGCAAGATCCTGAGCACTGATAGTAGATAGAGGGTTCGGGGTGGGAGGATTGAGAAGAGATTTAAATGTATTGAAAAGTCGTTTGAGGTTAAAAGCCTGAGCATAGATAAGAGATTGGAAGTATGTCTGTTTTGCAGTGTCCAGAGCATTTCGATATGAGCGGTAGACAGAAGTATATGTGAAGAAGTCATTAGAGGTGCGAGATTTACGCCGGGAAAGTTTTTGAAGATTTTGAGTTGCTTTAGTGGGCCACGGCTGACATCGAAGGCGACATGTAGTATGCAGTGTCGCTGGAGCCACTTGATCAAGGGCCGTTGCTAAGGTTTGGTGAATATGAGGTACTGCCATCTCAGGGGATGAGAATGTAGAGATGGGGAGAGAAGGTGTTGGAGTGAGGTGGAAAATTGTTGAAGATTAATAGAATTAAGATTTCTGCGGGTATGAGGAGGCTTGGTAGAGTTAGACAGTAGAGAGGTTAGAGCAGTGGGGGTGAGTGAGTAGCTGATAAGGTGATGATCCGAGAGGGGGAAGGGTGTGTTAAGAAAATTAGAAACTGAGCATAGTCTAGAGAAAACAAGATCAGGGCAGTGGCCCTCCTGATGAGTAGATGATTCAATCCACTGGAAGAGGTCAAGTGAGGAGGTTAGAGAGAGTAGTTTGGAAGCAGCTTTGGATGGTGGGTTATCAATGGGGATGTTGAAATCACCCATGATGATGTTGGGGATGTCTGAAGATAAGAAGTGAGGGAGCCATGCAGAGAAATTCTCAATAAATTGTTGGTGTGCTCCAGGGGGACGATAGATCACTGCAACATGTAGAGAGAATGGATTAAAAATGCGAACAGCATGTACTTCAAAAGATGTGAACGTGAGTGATGGGACATTTGGTAGAACTGTAAACGTGCACTGTGGGGAGAGAAGTAGTCCAACCCCACCTCCTTGTCTGCCTTCAGGTCTGGAGGTGTGGGTGAGATGGAGGCCACCATGCGAAAGTGCTGTAGGTGAGGCAGTGTCTGATTGCATGAGCCATGTTTCTGTTATTGCCAGAAGGTTGAGGTTTTTTGAGAGGAAGAGATTGTGTACATAGGTAAGTTTGTTTCAAACAGAGCGTGCATTCCAAAGGGCACATTTAAAGGACTTTGGAAGAGAGGGGAGACAGGTGATGTGTTTGAGGTTTGCTATAGAACGGTAGTGCTCTGATGTATGTGTGTGTGAGGAGTGTGGGGGACCTGGATTGGGTGATATATCACCAGCAAATAGAAGCAGAGAGAGAGAAAGATAGGCAAGGGGATTGTAAGATGAATGATCTTTTATTTTCTGGCGGCAGGTGGAGGTTGTACTTGTTAGAGATAATAAATAGGATAACAGTTCATGGGTGTTAACTAGAGGTGAGTGGAGTAATGCAGGTGCAATATGAACAAATGTTTGTGTTGGTGGAGGGGTGAAAGATGACACAGTCCTAAAGACAATGCCATGAAAAGAGACCAAGAAAAGCAATTTGTTAAACATTGTGATAAAAGGAGTAAAAACAAAAAAGTTAGGAGATTTTAAAGAATTACCTATTTGCAGTGTTCTGTATAGACAGACAAGTAATGCAGAAATAGGTTGTGCCAGATATAGCTTATTCCTGGGAGTAAAATCAAGTCAAATGTTGTCCAATGTTTGTCCAACTGCGTTGTCTAATACAAATGCAGTGACAGAAATATGAAACCATTAATGTATTAAATAAATATAAAACTATAAATGCAGTAAAATAAATGCACTGATATAAATATAACACCATTAATGCAATAACAGAAATATAAAACTATTAAAGTAGTATCATAATTGCAGTGACAAAAATGCAGTAACTTAAATATAAAACAATTAATGCAGTAACAAAATGCAGTGACAGAAATGTAATAACATAAATATAAACCATTAATGCAGCAACATAAATATAAAACATTAATTCAGTATCAAAAATACAGTGAAAGAAATGCAGTTACATAAATATAAAACCATTAATGCGGTAACACAAATGCAGAGACAGAAATGCAATAACATATATATATATAAAACCATTAATGCAGTGACAAAAATATAAAACCTTTAACGCAGTAACAAAAATGCAATGACATAAAAATAAAACCATTAATGCTGTAACATAGTTGCAGTGACATAAATATAAAACCATGAATGCAGTAATATAAATATACAACCATTAATGCAGTAACATAAATATACAACTAATAATGCAGTCAAATAAATATAAAACCATTAATGCAGTAACAGAAGTATAAAACCATTAATGCAGTCAAATAAATATGAAACAATTAATGTATTAAGAAAAATGCAATTACATAAATGAAGTAACATAAATATAAATCCATTAAAGCAGTAACATAAGAATTAAACCATTAATTCAGTAACATTAATATAAAACTGTTAATGCAGTAACAAAATGCAGTGAAACAAAATGCAGTAACATAAATATATAACCATTAATACAGTAACACAAATGTAATGACAGAAATGCATTAACATAGCTATAAAACCATTAATGTAGTGACTTAAAAATATAACCATTAATGTAGTAACAAAAACATAAAACAAATAATGCAGTAACAAAAATGCAGTGACATAAATGCATTAACATAAATATGAAAGCATTAATGCAGTAACAGACATATTAAACGATTACTGCAGTAAAAAATACTGTAGTGACATAAATATAAAAACATTAATGCAGTAACACAAATGCAGAGACAGAAATGCAGTAATATAGATATAAAACCATCAATGTAGTGACTTAAATATAAAAACCATTAATTCAGTAGCATAGATGCAGGACATAAAAATAAATTCATTAATGCAGTAATATAAATATAAAACTGTTAATGCAGAAACATATATATATATATATATAAAACCATTGATGCAGTAACATAAACGTTAAACTACTAATGCAGTAACATATTTGCAGTGACAAATATGCAGTGACATAAATATAATTTTTTGGGGCAATAACTTAAATTCAGTTACATAAATATAAACCATTAATGCAGTAACATTATTATAAAACCATTAATGCAGTTAAATAAATATAAAAACATTAATGTAGTAACATAAATATGCAACCATTAATGCTGTAACATATTTGCACTGACAAATATGCAGTGACATAAATATAAAATAATTATTCAAATAACGTAAATCCAGTAAAATAAATATAAAACCATAAATAAAGTGACAGAAATATAAAATCATTAATGCAGTAACAAACATACAGTAACATAAATATACAACCATTTTTGCAATAACATAAATGCAGTAATGTAAATATATAAAAATATTACTGGAGTAACAGAAGTCTGCTAATGCGATAACAAAAATACAGCGACAGAAAAAAAAATCCATTAATGCAGTAACATAAATGCAGTTACATAAACATAAAACCATTAATGCAGTTAAATAAATATTACACCATTAATGCAGTAACAGAAATGTAAAACAATTAATGCAGTAACAGAATTGTAGTGACAGAAATGCAGTAACATAAATATAAATCCATTAATGCAGTTACAGAAATATAAAACTATTAATGCAGTAACATAATTGCAGTATTAAAAATGCAGTGACATAAATGCAGTGACAAAAATATAATCATTAATGCATTAACATTCATATAAAACTGTTAATGCACCAACATAAATGCAGTGACATAAATATACAACCATTAATGCAGTTTTATAAATATGAAACCATTATTGAAATATCAAAAAGGCAGTAACATAAATATAAAACCATTAATACAGTAATATAAATATTATCTAATTAATGCTGTAACAAAAATATAAAACTATTAATGCAGTAATATAAATATAAAACCATTAATGCAGCTTTATAGATATTAAACCATTATTGAAATAACATAAATGCAGTATCATAAATATTAAACCATAAATGCAGTCAAATAAATATAGATCCATTAATGCAGTAACATAAATATAAAACTATTAATGCAGAAATATAAATATAAAACCATTACTGCAGTAACATAAATATAAATCCACTAATGCAGGAATAAAAATGCAGTAACAAAAAAAGTGACAAATTTAAAACCATTATTGAAATAACATAAATTCAGTAACATAAATTTTAACCTATTAATGCAGTAACATATTTGCACTGACAAGTGTGCAGTGACATAAACATAAAACTATTATTGCAATAACATAAATGCAGTAACATAAATATAAAACCATTAATGCCATAACATAAATGCAGTGTCATAAATATAAAGCCATTAATTCAGTGAGAGAAATATAAATCCACTAATGCAGGAACAAAAATGCAGTGATAGAAATATAAAACCATTAAATGCAGTAACATAAATATAAATCTATTACTGCAGTAAAATAAATATAAATCCATTAATGCAGTTAGAAATATGCAGTTAAACAAATATAAAACCATTAATGCAGTAACATAAATGCAGTTATATAAAGATTAAACCATTAATGCAGTCAAATAAATATGAATCTATTAATGCAGTAATATAAATATAAAACTATTAATGCAGTAAATTAAACAAAACCAATAATGCAGTAACATAAATACACTGACATAAAAATAACACCATTAATGCAGTTACAAAAATATAAAACTTTTAGTGCAGTAACATAATTGCAGTAATTTAAATGCAGTGACAGAAATGCAGTGACATAAAATATAATCAATGCAGTAACATAAATATAAAACCATTAATGCCGTAACAAAAATGCAGTAACATAAATATATAATCATTAATGCAGTAACATTAATATAAAACTGTTAATGCAGTAACAAAAATGCTGTGCTATAAATATATAACTAATAATGCAGAAACATAAATGCAGTTCCATAAATATAAAACAATTAATGCAGTAACAAACATTTAAAACTATTAATGCAGAACTATTATACCATTAATGATGATGATGATGAATACAGTAAAAAAAATGCAGTGAGACATATAAAACGATTAATGCAGTAAGATAAATGTAGTGACATAAATATAAAACTTTTAATGCAGTTTTATAAATATTAAACCATTATTGAAATAACATAAATGCAGTCAAAAGATATAATTTCATTAATGCAGTGACATAAATATGCAACTATTATTGCAGTAATATAAATATTAAACCATTACTGCAGTAACACAAATGGAGTTATATAAATATAAAAACATTAATGCAGTAACAAAAATGCAATGATAGAAATGCAGTGACATAAATATAAAATGATTATTGCGGTAACATAAATATAAAACAGGAACATAATTGCAGTGACAAATATGCAGTAACATAAACATAAAACCATTAATGCAGAAACATAAAAATGGAAAACAATTAATGCAGTCACAAAAAAAGCAGTGACAGAAATGCAGTGATATAAATATAAAACTAATAATGCAGTAAAATAAATATGAAACCTTTAATGCAGTAACATAAAGGCACTGATATAAATATAACACCATTAATGCAGTTCCAGAAATATAAAACTATTAATGCAGTAACATAGTTGCAGTACTAAAAATGTAGTGACAGAAATGCAGTAACATAAATGTAAAACTATTAATGCAGCAACAAAAATGCAGTGACAAATATAAAACCATTATTGAAATAACATAAATGCAGTAACATAAATTTTAAACTTATAATGCAGTAACATATTTACACTGACAAATATGCAATGACATAAATATAAAACAAATATTGCAATAACATAAATGCAGTAACATAAATATAAAAAATATTAATGCAGTAAAAGAATTTAAATCCACTAATGCAGTAACAAAAATGCAGTGATAGAAATATAAAACCATTAATGCAGTAACATAAATATAAATCTATTTATACAGTAAAATAAATATGAATCAATTAATGTAGTTAGAAAAATGCAGTAAAACAAATATAAAACCATTAATGCAGTAACATAAATGCAGTTATATAAACATAAAACCATTAATGCAGTCAAATAAACATTAATCCATTAATGCAGTAACATAAATGTAAAACGTTTAATGCAGAACAAAAATGCAGTGAAAGAAAAGCAGTAACATAAATTTAAAACCATTAATGCAGTAACAAAAATGCAGTGACAAATATACAACCATTATTGAAATAACATAAATGCAGTAACATAAATATAAAACCATTAATGTAGTGACTGAAATGCAGTAACAAAAATATAAAACCATTAATGCAGATATAGAAATTTAAACCCAATAATGCAGAAACATAAATGCAGTGATACAAACTTAAAACCATTAATGCAGTAATAGAAGTATAAAATCATTAATACAGTAACAAATATGCAGCAAAAGAAATATAAAACAATTAATGCAGTAATAAAAATGCAGTAATATAAATATAAAAACCATTAATGCAGTAACAAAACTACAGTAACATAAATATTAAACCATTATTTCAATAAGTATGGACAGGTTCTGGGTGCTAATATATAGAATGTATACTGCAGAGTGTTATTACATAAATGCATAAAATATTTATTATAGAAGAATAGGTATGTAGCACATTCCGGCCGTAAATTGTTAAGCATACATGGGTGCATAAAACAAGTATTATACAAATCAGAAAATAAGCATGACAATCCTGGCACATCGGTCTAGTCCACTGGAGCAGCTGTAAAGCCTGTGTACAGTATGCCAATGTAGTAACAGAAAGGGCTGTAAAATAGTGTTTGCAGCCAATGTCCTAGATGATATTGGTCATAGTCCAGAATAACTGATGTGGCAAAGTACGACAGATGGAAGTATGTCCAAGCAGCAAAAATCTAGTCCATTTAATCAGCCGTGAAGCCCGTATGCGGAATGCCAATATGATATCAAAAAATGCTGTCCAATAGTGAAATATAATGGCTAATGATGATAGAAGACATGGTCCAGAATAACTTACATAATGGAGTTCAGCAGTGGAAATGTGTCCGAAGAGCGAGTATCACTCCTGGGGTGCGGTAGCGACTCTTACCTCCTGGTCGGGTGATTGTAATGATCGCAGTCTCGCAGCCTGTGTATGAACCGGAGGTGGCGTACGCACGCTCAATGGTATTACCTCGCGAACAACGGGTGCCTGGTTGTACTGTGGTGTAGGTGAAGATCTAGCATGCTAGAATTGGGTACTTCAATCTGTGGTAGTGCTGGTACGATATAAAATAGCAGGGTTTAATCCAACGTGTATTTATGTCACTGCATTTCTGTCACTGCATTTTTATTACTGCAATTATGTTACTGCATTAACAGTTTTCTATTTCTGTTACTGCAGTAATGGTTTAATATTTATGTCACTACATTTCTTTCACTACATTTTTGTTCTGCAATAATAGTTTTAAATATATGTTACTGCAATAATTGTTTTTATTATGCTACTGTATTTATGTTACTGCATTTATGTTGCTGCATTATTAGTTGTATATTTATGTCACTGCATTTTTATTATGGCAGTTATGTTACTGCATTAACAGTTTTCTATTTCTGTCACTGCAGTAATGGTTTTATTTTTATGTGATTGCATTTTTGTTACTACATTAATGGTTTTATATTTATGCTACTGCATTTATAGTTTTATATTTATGACACTGCATTTATGTTATTGGAATAACAGTTTTATATTTATATCACTGTTAAAATTTCAACAGAAATAATAAATATTACTCACTAGTTAATTAATTTCTTCTTTTAATAATTCTCTGGTCTAACATGGGGATGTAACATTATCATTCTCCATTTTAATGTATATTAATAAAATGTAAATCTTATCTAACATAAGACACAAATATATGAGTCATTGAATGCCCTATATATACACATTTCTTCTCTTTTGCCTTTCTATGAATTTCAATATATGTGTGGGTGCACCTCCCTTATATGTAGAAGAATCATATATATTTATATTTATCTGAGACAAATGAGGGATTAATGACCCTTCTTCATACAGAGTTAGTATTCTTATTATGGTACTCCACCAAAAAAAGGTGCATAAGCTGATGGTCTGATAATAATGAATATTGCTAGAGAGAATATCCAGTTGACAAATTAAATGTTTTGTTCAGTGAAATGTTAGGAGTTATAAATTGTTGGGTGTGTACTAAAACTCCTTTATTAAGTATAAATATGCCAATGTTACCAGTTCCAGTATCTTATGAAGAATTGACACATATTTGTCCTGATATAAATGTCAAGAACAATGTTGTGATCTTTAGTGATTGTGGTTGAGTTGATGAAAGTACATATAACTTGACTAAACCTCTGGGTTATAGTTTTAGCACCACACATAACTGCATAAATTCCTTTTTGTTTTAATAAAACAATAGATGAGGTTAAAATGATAACACCTCAAAGTATATACACTGCTGCCTTAGACCAACAAGTACTTAAAGTTGGAAGAGTTAGTTTGAATTAGAGATGAGCGGGCTCGGATATCTGAAATCCGAGCCCACCCGAACGTTGCCGATCCGAGCCGGATCCAAAACAGATCCGGGTATTCCCGCCAATTGCAAAACTGAAACCGAGGCTCTGAGTCATAATCCCACTGTCGGGAATTGCGATACTCGGATCCTATAAATTCCCCGCTAGTCGCCGCCACCTTCACTCGGGCATTGATCAGGGTAGAGGGAGGTTGTGTTAGGTGGTCCTCTGTCCTGGTAGATCTCATGCTGTGCTGTTCAGTGCTGTGCTGTGCTGTGCTGTGCTGTGTACTGTTCAGTCCAGTGGTGCTGTGTCCTGTGCTCTGTCCTTCTGAGTTCAGTGGTGCTGCTGGGTCCTGTGCTGTGTCCTGTTCAGTCCAGTGGTGCTGTGTCCTGTGCTCTGTCCTTCTGAGTTCAGTGGTGCTGCTGGGTCCTGTGCTGTGTCCTGTTCAGTCCAGTGGTGCTGTGTCCTGTGCTCTGTCCTTCTAAGGGCATTGTTATTTCCCCATTATTCCCAAATTATAAAAAAATTCAAAAAAAGTCATAAAAAAATAAATAAAAAAAAGTAATTATAAAAAAAAAAAAAAAATCCTAAAACAATCCTGCAGTATAAGTCCATTGGTACTGCTATATTACAAAGTTCACTGATTCTGCAGTATAAGCCCAGTGGTACTGATATATTACAAAGTTCACTGATTCAGCAGTATAAGTCCAGTGGTACTGCTATTACAAATTTCACTGATACTGCAGTATAAGTCAAGTGGTACTGCTATATTACAAAGTTCACTGATTCATCAGTATAAGTCCAGTGGTACTGCTATATTACAAAGTTTACTGATTCTGCAGTATAAGTCAAGTGGTACTGATATATTACAAAGTTCACTGATTCTGCAGTATAAGTCAAGTGGTACTGCTATATTACAAAGTTCACTGATTCAGCAGTATAAGTCCAGTGGTACTGCTATTACAAAGTTCACTGATTCTGCAGTATAAGTCAAGTGGTACTGATATATTACAAAGTTCACTGATTCATCAGTATAAGTCCAGTGGTACTGCTATATTACAAAGTTTACTGATTCTGCAGTATAAGTCAAGTGGTACTGATATATTACAAAGTTCACTGATTCTGCAGTATAAGTCCAGTGGTACTGCTATATTACAAAGTTCACTGATTCAGCAGTATAAGTCCAGTGGTACTGCTATTACAAAGTTCACTGATTCTGCAGTATAAGTCAAGTGGTACTGATATATTACAAAGTTCACTGATTCTGCAGTATAAGTCCAGTGGTACTGCTATTACAAAGTTCACTGATTCTGCAGTATAAGTCAAGTGGTACTGATATATTACAAAGTTCACTGATTCTGCAGTATAAGTCCAGTGGGACTGCTATATTACAAAGTTCACTGATTCTGCAGTATAAGTCCAGTGGTACTGCTATTACAAAGTTCACTGATTCAGCAGTATAAGTCAAGTGGTACTGCTATATTACAAACAAAGTTCACTGATTCTGCAGTATAAGTCCAGTGGTACTGCTATATTACAAAGTTCACTGATTCTGCAGTATAAGTCAAGTGGTACTGCTATATTACAAAGTTCACTGATTCAGCAGTATAAGTCCAGTGGTACTGCTATATTACAAAGTTTACTGATTCTGCAGTATAAGTCAAGTGGTACTGATATATTACAAGGTTCACTGATTCTGCAGTATAAGTCCAGTGGTACTGCTATTACAAAGTTCACTGATTCTGCAGTATAAGTCAAGTGGTACTGATATATTACAAAGTTCACTGATTCTGCAGTATAAGTCCAGTGGGACTGCTATATTACAAAGTTCACTGATTCTGCAGTATAAGTCCAGTGGTACTGCTATTACAAAGTTCACTGATTCAGCAGTATAAGTCAAGTGGTACTGCTATATTACAAACAAAGTTCACTGATTCAGCAGTATAAGTCCAGTGGGACTGCTATATTACAAAGTTTACTGATTCTGCAGTATAAGTCAAGTGGTACTGATATATTACAAAGTTCACTGATTCTGCAGTATAAGTCCAGTGGGACTGCTATATTACAAAGTTCACTGATTCAGCAGTACAAGTTAAGTGGTACTGCTATATTACAAAGTTCACTGATTCTGCAGTATAAGTCCAGTGGTACTGCTATTACAAAGTTCACTGATTCAGCAGTATAAGTCCAGTGGTACTGCTATATTACAAAGTTCACTGATACTGCAGTATAAGTCAAGTGGTACTGCTATATTACAAACAAAGTTCACTGATTCAGCAGTATAAGTCCAGTGGTACTGCTATATTACAAAGTTCACTGATGCAGCAGTATAAGTCAAGTGGTACTGCTATATTACAAACAAAGTTCACTGATTCAGCAGTATAAGTCCAGTGGTACTGCTATATTACAAAGTTCACTGATTCATCAGTATAAGTCCAGTGGTACTGCTATATTACAAAGTTTACTGATTCATCAGTATAAGTCCAGTGGTACTGCTATATTACAAAGTTCACTGATTCATCAGTATAAGTCCAGTGGTACTGCTATATTACAAAGTTCACTGATTCAGCAGTATAAGTCAAGTGGTACTGATATATTACAAAGTTCACTGATTCAGCAGTATAAGTCAAGTGGTACTGCTATATTACAAAGTTCACTGATTCAGCAGTATAAGTCCAGTGGTACTGCTATTACAAAGTTCACTGATTCTGCAGTATAAGTCAAGTGGTACTGATATATTACAAAGTTCACTGATTCATCAGTATAAGTCCAGTGGTACTGCTATATTACAAAGTTTACTGATTCTGCAGTATAAGTCAAGTGGTACTGATATATTACAAAGTTCACTGATTCTGCAGTATAAGTCCAGTGGTACTGCTATATTACAAAGTTCACTGATTCAGCAGTATAAGTCCAGTGGTACTGCTATTACAAAGTTCACTGATTCTGCAGTATAAGTCAAGTGGTACTGATATATTACAAAGTTCACTGATTCTGCAGTATAAGTCCAGTGGTACTGCTATTACAAAGTTCACTGATTCTGCAGTATAAGTCAAGTGGTACTGATATATTACAAAGTTCACTGATTCTGCAGTATAAGTCCAGTGGGACTGCTATATTACAAAGTTCACTGATTCTGCAGTATAAGTCCAGTGGTACTGCTATTACAAAGTTCACTGATTCAGCAGTATAAGTCAAGTGGTACTGCTATATTACAAACAAAGTTCACTGATTCTGCAGTATAAGTCCAGTGGTACTGCTATATTACAAAGTTCACTGATTCTGCAGTATAAGTCCAGTGGTACTGCTATTACAAAGTTCACTGATTCTGCAGTATAAGTCAAGTGGTACTGATATATTACAAAGTTCACTGATTCTGCAGTATAAGTCCAGTGGTACTGCTATTACAAAGTTCACTGATTCTGCAGTATAAGTCAAGTGGTACTGATATATTACAAAGTTCACTGATTCTGCAGTATAAGTCCAGTGGGACTGCTATATTACAAAGTTCACTGATTCTGCAGTATAAGTCCAGTGGTACTGCTATTACAAAGTTCACTGATTCAGCAGTATAAGTCAAGTGGTACTGCTATATTACAAACAAAGTTCACTGATTCAGCAGTATAAGTCCAGTGGGACTGCTATATTACAAAGTTTACTGATTCTGCAGTATAAGTCAAGTGGTACTGATATATTACAAAGTTCACTGATTCTGCAGTATAAGTCCAGTGGGACTGCTATATTACAAAGTTCACTGATTCAGCAGTACAAGTTAAGTGGTACTGCTATATTACAAAGTTCACTGATTCTGCAGTATAAGTCCAGTGGTACTGCTATTACAAAGTTCACTGATTCAGCAGTATAAGTCCAGTGGTACTGCTATATTACAAAGTTCACTGATACTGCAGTATAAGTCAAGTGGTACTGCTATATTACAAACAAAGTTCACTGATTCAGCAGTATAAGTCCAGTGGTACTGCTATATTACAAAGTTCACTGATGCAGCAGTATAAGTCAAGTGGTACTGCTATATTACAAACAAAGTTCACTGATTCAGCAGTATAAGTCCAGTGGTACTGCTATATTACAAAGTTCACTGATTCTGCAGTATAAGTCACGTGGTACTGATATATTACAAAGTTCACTGATTCTGCAGTATAAGTCCAGTGGTACTGCTATTACAAAGTTCACTGATTCTGCAGTATAAGTCCAATGGGACTGCTATATTACAAAGTTCACTGATTCTGCAGTATAAGTCCAGTGGTACTGCTATTACATAGTTCACTGATTCAGCAGTATAAGTCAAGTGGTACTGCTATATTACAAACAAAGTTCACTGATTCTGCAGTATAAGTCCAGTGGTACTGCTATTACAAAGTTCACTGATTCAGCAGTATAAGTCAAGTGGTACTGCTATATTACAAACAAAGTTCACTGATTCAGCAGTATAAGTCCAGTGGTACTGCTATATTACAAAGTTCACTGATTCTGCAGTATAAGTCAAGTGGTACTGATATATTACAAAGTTCACTGATTCTGCAGTATAAGTCCAGTGGGACTGCTATTACAAAGTTCACTGATTCTGCAGTATAAGTCAAGTGGTACTGATATATTACAAAGTTCACTGATTCTGCAGTATAAGTCCAGTGGGACTGCTATATTACAAAGTTCACTGATTCTGCAGTATAAGTCAAGTGGTACTGATATATTACAAAGTTCACTGATTCTGCAGTATAAGTCAAGTGGTACTGATATATTACAAAGTTCACTGATTCTGCAGTATAAGTCCAGTGGGACTGCTATATTACAAAGTTCACTGATTCTGCAGTATAAGTCCAGTGGTACTGCTATTACAAAGTTCACTGATTCAGCAGTATAAGTCAAGTGGTACTGCTATATTACAAACAAAGTTCACTGATTCTGCAGTATAAGTCAAGTGGTACTGCTATATTACAAAGTTCACTGATTCAGCAGTATAAGTCCAGTGGTACTGCTATATTACAAAGTTTACTGATTCTGCAGTATAAGTCAAGTGGTACTGATATATTACAAAGTTCACTGATTCTGCAGTATAAGTCCAGTGGTACTGCTATATTACAAAGTTCACTGATTCAGCAGTATAAGTCCAGTGGTACTGCTATTACAAAGTTCACTGATTCTGCAGTATAAGTCAAGTGGTACTGCTATATTACAAACAAAGTTCACTGATTCAGCAGTATAAGTCCAGTGGTACTGCTATATTACAAAGTTCACTGATTCTGCAGTATAAGTCACGTGGTACTGACAGTGTCGGACTGGGGCATGAAGGGCCCACCGGGGGAATTCAGTGATAGGGGCCCACTATATTGGGGTGTGGCCAACTTTAGGAGTGGGTGTGGCCAGTAAAGGGGGTGTGGTCAGGCTATGGAGGACAACTTATAGCACTATTTTAAATGTGCACCTTTTGCATTAGACCCTGCCCATTCTACTGGTAGGGAACTACATGGGACCCATTAATAAAACACTTGTGGTTTGGAAGAAACTCCAGTACCAGCTCCTGTCGTCTCCTAATGCACCAAGACAGTTACTTATGATAAGTGCATCATTTGGTTACCTCCAACCCTCGCCTCATATGTTGTTATTGCCCATCATGTATTGAGCTTATTAAAAGCCATTACAAGGGCTACACAAACCAAATAATAACATCATCAATTAGAAGACATAAACTGCACAATTAATTTTTTAGTACAATGGTTACCAACCTGTTGTTGCTGTGACATGTCCTGGAATAAAAGTCAATTCATAAAAAAACAAGTGATTGTAATTCTCAACTAATCTCAGTGAAATCCATCTAATTTCATTTTAAATACGGTTGATATATGCCTATAATACTTTCACTATATCACCCCTAAATTCTAAACAGGACAACCATCAAAAAGAATGCACAATAGGCAAAAGGAAAAATATATAAATATAATTATGTTCTCCTATGCATGTGCCTTTCTACACTAACATACAATATAGACCAACATATTATACAACCCTGAATGATTATATTTTCAACTGGATGCAATTGGAATACTAGACTACATGAAAAGCACCCTTCATTTGCCAGATCTTGTATACACAGTCTGATTATTAAAATGACTCTTTGTTATAATTATTTTTTAAGGACTCTTACAGAATATGCCACTCGTCAAAGACCATACACACAGCATCAGTGCTACTACGGTTGCGTACTTCACCAATGAATGCTTGTTGAGAAGGGAAATTTTAAAAAACAAAAAAATGAACAGAATACAGCCCATCCAAAGCCTGTCACATTTATTCCATATATGCTGGTATGCTGCCAGTGTTGTATGAAAGAGAATATAAATATCAAAGGACGGGCGCAAATGGGGGAAGGGTAAAGAAACACAAGGATTGGGTCAATGAATAAGTCAAGGGGAAAACGGTCCCAAAGTCATTAAAGGATGTTGGTCTTCTAGTTCCACCTATACCGATGTCCCAGATGGTAAACTTACATCAATGTGACCTTTTCTATTCCATACAGTATTTGAATAATGTGTCCTCTTGCTTCAAAAAGCACCACCACGATGTACTTTTACTCCCCTCTAAACCTGTTTCTTCTCCTCACCAGAGTGCACATATGGGAGACCAGGGAGAGAACAGAGAAAGATCTCATGGTGTTTTACGTTCTCTATTTATTAAGTTAAAACATGGGGTTAAAAACACTCACATTTTGTATGTTAAAAAGGTATCTTTCAGTCCATATGTTTCCTCGATCAAACGGCAGTATCCAGCTTCTGTATCCCAGCCACGATCAAACTGGCTGGGCTTCAGATAACCCGGGGAAACTCTGCAGCATCAGAGGGGGCGTGGTCTATTGCGTCCAGTGTTGCATGAACCTATGATGACCAAACTGACCTTGGATCAGTATGTTGATATCAGGACGTCCTCCTCCCCTGCTCAAACTGCTGAAAAACACACTACCGCGCCTGGGCTCTCTGCATCTGCGCGGTAGTGTGGTTACAGGAGATGTGACCGCCGCCGCCATCTAAACAAAGTTCAACATCAAGCTCCGTCCTAACAACGGAGGGGGCGGAGCTTCAACCCCGCTGGGCCTACCGGTGGATTGACCGGCTGTCCGGCGGGCCAGTCCGAGGCTGGGTACTGATATATTACAAAGTTCACTGATTCTGCAGTATAAGTCCAGTGGTACTGCTATTACAAAGTTCACTGATTCTGCAGTATAAGTCCAGTGGTACTGCTATATTACAAACAAAGTTCACTGATTCAGCAGTATAAGTCCAGTGGTACTGCTATATTACAAAGTTCACTGATTCTGCAGTATAAGTCAAGTGGTACTGATATATTACAAAGTTCACTGATTCTGCAGTATAAGTCCAGTGGGACTGCTATTACAAAGTTCACTGATTCTGCAGTATAAGTCAAGTGGTACTGATATATTACAAAGTTCACTGATTCTGCAGTATAAGTCCAGTGGGACTGCTATATTACAAAGTTCACTGATTCTGCAGTATAAGTCAAGTGGTACTGATATATTACAAAGTTCACTGATTCTGCAGTATAAGTCCAGTGGGACTGCTATATTACAAAGTTCACTGATTCAGCAGTACAAGTTAAGTGGTACTGCTATATTACAAAGTTCACTGATTCTGCAGTATAAGTCCAGTGGTACTGCTATTACAAAGTTCACTGATTCAGCAGTATAAGTCCAGTGGTACTGCTATATTACAAAGTTCACTGATACTGCAGTATAAGTCAAGTGGTACTGATATATTACAAACAAAGTTCACTGATTCAGCAGTATAAGTCCAGTGGTACTGCTATATTACAAAGTTCACTGATGCAGCAGTATAAGTCAAGTGGTACTGCTATATTACAAACAAAGTTCACTGATTCAGCAGTATAAGTCCAGTGGTACTGCTATATTACAAAGTTCACTGATTCTGCAGTATAAGTCAAGTGGTACTGCTATATTACAAAGTTCACTGATTCAGCAGTATAAGTCCAGTGGGACTGCTATATTACAAAGTTCACTGATTCTGCAGTATAAGTCCAGTGGTACTGCTATTACATAGTTCACTGATTCAGCAGTATAAGTCAAGTGGTACTGCTATATTACAAACAAAGTTCACTGATTCTGCAGTATAAGTCCAGTGGTACTGCTATTACAAAGTTCACTGATTCAGCAGTATAAGTCAAGTGGTACTGCTATATTACAAACAAAGTTCACTGATTCAGCAGTATAAGTCCAGTGGTACTGCTATATTACAAAGTTCACTGATTCTGCAGTATAAGTCAAGTGGTATTGATATATTACAAAGTTCACTGATTCTGCAGTATAAGTCCAGTGGGACTGCTATTACAAAGTTCACTGATTCTGCAGTATAACTCCAGTGGGACTGCTATATTACAAAGTTCACTGATTCTGCAGTATAAGTCCAGTGGTACTGCTATTACAAAGTTCACTGATTCAGCAATATAAGTCAAGTGGTACTGCTATATTACAAACAAAGTTCACTGATTCTGCAGTATAAGTCCAGTGGTACTGCTATTACAAAGTTCACTGATTCAGCAGTATAAGTCAAGTGGTACTGCTATATTACAAACAAAGTTCACTGATTCAACAGTATAAGTCCAGTGGTACTGCTATATTACAAAGTTCACTGATTCTGCAGTATAAGTCCAGTGGTACTGCTATATTACAAAGTTCACTGATTCTGCAGTATAAGTCAAGTGGTACTGCTATATTACAAAGTTCACTGATTCAGCAGTATAAGTCCAGTGGTACTGCTATATTACAAAGTTTACTGATTCTGCAGTATAAGTCAAGTGGTACTGATATATTACAAAGTTCACTGATTCTGCAGTATAAGTCCAGTGGTACTGCTATATTACAAAGTTCACTGATTCAGCAGTATAAGTCCAGTGGTACTGCTATTACAAAGTTCACTGATTCTGCAGTATAAGTCAAGTGGTACTGATATATTACAAAGTTCACTGATTCTGCAGTATAAGTCCAGTGGGACTGCTATATTACAAAGTTCACTGATTCTGCAGTATAAGTCCAGTGGTACTGCTATTACAAAGTTCACTGATTCAGCAGTATAAGTCAAGTGGTACTGCTATATTACAAACAAAGTTCACTGATTCAGCAGTATAAGTCCAGTGGGACTGCTATATTACAAAGTTTACTGATTCTGCAGTATAAGTCAAGTGGTACTGATATATTACAAAGTTCACTGATTCTGCAGTATAAGTCCAGTGGGACTGCTATATTACAAAGTTCACTGATTCAGCAGTACAAGTTAAGTGGTACTGCTATATTACAAAGTTCACTGATTCTGCAGTATAAGTCCAGTGGTACTGCTATTACAAAGTTCACTGATTCAGCAGTATAAGTCCAGTGGTACTGCTATATTACAAAGTTCACTGATACTGCAGTATAAGTCAAGTGGTACTGCTATATTACAAACAAAGTTCACTGATTCAGCAGTATAAGTCCAGTGGTACTGCTATATTACAAAGTTCACTGATGCAGCAGTATAAGTCAAGTGGTACTGCTATATTACAAACAAAGTTCACTGATTCAGCAGTATAAGTCCAGTGGTACTGCTATATTACAAAGTTCACTGATTCTGCAGTATAAGTCACGTGGTACTGATATATTACAAAGTTCACTGATTCTGCAGTATAAGTCCAGTGGTACTGCTATTACAAAGTTCACTGATTCTGCAGTATAAGTCCAGTGGTACTGCTATTACATAGTTCACTGATTCAGCAGTATAAGTCAAGTGGTACTGCTATATTACAAACAAAGTTCACTGATTCTGCAGTATAAGTCCAGTGGTACTGCTATTACAAAGTTCACTGATTCAGCAGTATAAGTCAAGTGGTACTGCTATATTACAAACAAAGTTCACTGATTCAGCAGTATAAGTCCAGTGGTACTGCTATATTACAAAGTTCACTGTTTCTGCAGTATAAGTCAAGTGGTACTGATATATTACAAAGTTCACTGATTCTGCAGTATAAGTCCAGTGGGACTGCTATTACAAAGTTCACTGATTCTGCAGTATAAGTCAAGTGGTACTGATATATTACAAAGTTCACTGATTCTGCAGTATAAGTCCATTGGGACTGCTATATTACAAAGTTCACTGATTCTGCAGTATAAGTCAAGTGGTACTGATATATTACAAAGTTCACTGATTCTGCAGTATAAGTCAAGTGGTACTGATATATTACAAAGTTCACTGATTCTGCAGTATAAGTCCAGTGGGACTGCTATATTACAAAGTTCACTGATTCTGCAGTATAAGTCAAGTGGTACTGCTATATTACAAACAAAGTTCACTGATTCTGCAGTATAAGTCCAGTGGTACTGCTATTACAAAGTTCATTGATTCAGCAGTATAAGTCAAGTGGTACTGCTATATTACAAACAAAGTTCACTGATTCTGCAGTATAAGTCAAGTGGTACTGCTATATTACAAAGTTCACTGATTCAGCAGTATAAGTCCAGTGGTACTGCTATATTACAAAGTTTACTGATTCTGCAGTATAAGTCAAGTGGTACTGATATATTACAAAGTTCACTGATTCTGCAGTATAAGTCCAGTGGTACTGCTATATTACAAAGTTCACTGATTCAGCAGTATAAGTCCAATGGTACTGCTATTACAAAGTTCACTGATTCTGCAGTATAAGTCAAGTGGTACTGCTATATTACAAACAAAGTTCACTGATTCAGCAGTATAAGTCCAGTGGTACTGCTATATTACAAAGTTCACTGATGCAGCAGTATAAGTCAAGTGGTACTGCTATATTACAAACAAAGTTCACTGATTCAGCAGTATAAGTCCAGTGGTACTGCTATATTACAAAGTTCACTGATTCTGCAGTATAAGTCACGTGGTACTGATATATTACAAAGTTCACTGATTCTGCAGTATAAGTCCAGTGGTACTGCTATTACAAAGTTCACTGATTCTGCAGTATAAGTCCAGTGGTACTGCTATATTACAAACAAAGTTCACTGATTCAGCAGTATAAGTCCAGTGGTACTGCTATATTACAAAGTTCACTGATTCTGCAGTATAAGTCAAGTGGTACTGATATATTACAAAGTTCACTGATTCTGCAGTATAAGTCCAGTGGGACTGCTATTACAAAGTTCACTGATTCTGCAGTATAAGTCAAGTGGTACTGATATATTACAAAGTTCACTGATTCTGCAGTATAAGTCCAGTGGGACTGCTATATTACAAAGTTCACTGATTCTGCAGTATAAGTCAAGTGGTACTGATATATTACAAAGTTCACTGATTCTGCAGTATAAGTCCAGTGGGACTGCTATATTACAAAGTTCACTGATTCAGCAGTACAAGTTAAGTGGTACTGCTATATTACAAAGTTCACTGATTCTGCAGTATAAGTCCAGTGGTACTGCTATTACAAAGTTCACTGATTCAGCAGTATAAGTCCAGTGGTACTGCTATATTACAAAGTTCACTGATACTGCAGTATAAGTCAAGTGGTACTGATATATTACAAACAAAGTTCACTGATTCAGCAGTATAAGTCCAGTGGTACTGCTATATTACAAAGTTCACTGATGCAGCAGTATAAGTCAAGTGGTACTGCTATATTACAAACAAAGTTCACTGATTCAGCAGTATAAGTCCAGTGGTACTGCTATATTACAAAGTTCACTGATTCTGCAGTATAAGTCAAGTGGTACTGATATATTACAAAGTTCACTGATTCAGCAGTATAAGTCCAGTGGGACTGCTATATTACAAAGTTCACTGATTCTGCAGTATAAGTCCAGTGGTACTGCTATTACATAGTTCACTGATTCAGCAGTATAAGTCAAGTGGTACTGCTATATTACAAACAAAGTTCACTGATTCTGCAGTATAAGTCCCGTGGTACTGCTATTACAAAGTTCACTGATTCAGCAGTATAAGTCCAGTGGTACTGCTATATTACAAACAAAGTTCACTGATTCAGCAGTATAAGTCCAGTGGTACTGCTATATTACAAAGTTCACTGATTCTGCAGTATAAGTCAAGTGGTATTGATATATTACAAAGTTCACTGATTCTGCAGTATAACTCCAGTGGGACTGCTATATTACAAAGTTCACTGATTCTGCAGTATAAGTCCAGTGGTACTGCTATTACAAAGTTCACTGATTCAGCAATATAAGTCAAGTGGTACTGCTATATTACAAACAAAGTTCACTGATTCTGCAGTATAAGTCCAGTGGTACTGCTATTACAAAGTTCACTGATTCAGCAGTATAAGTCAAGTGGTACTGATATATTACAAAGTTCACTGATTCTGCAGTATAAGTCCAGTGGTACTGCTATTACAAAGTTCACTGATTCTGCAGTATAAGTCAAGTGGTACTGATATATTACAAAGTTCACTGATTCTGCAGTATAAGTCCAGTGGTACTGCTATTACAAAGTTCACTGATTCTGCAGTATAAGTCCAGTGGGACTGCTATATTACAAAGTTCACTGATTCTGCAGTATAAGTCAAGTCGTACTGCTATATTACAAACAAAGTTCACTGATTCTGCAGTATAAGTCCAGTGGTACTGCTATTACAAAGTTCACTGATTCAGCAGTATAAGTCAAGTGGTACTGCTATATTACAAACAAAGTTCACTGATTCAGCAGTATAAGTCCAGTGGTACTGCTATATTACAAAGTTCACTGATTCTGCAGTATAAGTCAAGTGGTACTGATATATTACAAAGTTCACTGATTCTGCAGTATAAGTCAAGTGGTACTGCTATATTACAAACAAAGTTCACTGATTCAGCAGTATAAGTCAAGTGGTACTGCTATTACAAAGTTCACTGATTCTGCAGTATAAGTCAAGTGGTACTGCTATATTACAAACAAAGTTCACTGATTCAGCAGTATAAGTCCAGTGGTACTGCTATTACAAAGTTCACTGATTCAGCAGTATAAGTCAAGTGGTACTGCTATATTACAAACAAAGTTCACTGATTCAGCAGTATAAGTCAAGTGGTACTGCTATATTACAAACAAAGTTCACTGATTCTGCAGTATAAGTCCAGTGGTACTGCTATTACAAAGTTCCCTGATTCAGCAGTATAAGTCAAGTGGTACTGCTATATTACAAACAAAGTTCACTGATTCAGCAGTATAAGTCCAGTGGTACTGCTATTACAAAGTTCACTGATTCAGCAGTATAAGTCAAGTGGTACTGCTATATTACAAACAAAGTTCACTGATTCAGCAGTATAAGTCAAGTGGTACTGCTATTACAAAGTTCACTGATTCTGCAGTATAAGTCCAGTGGTACTGATATATTACAAAGTTCACTGATTCTGCAGTATAAGTCCCGTGGTACTGCTATTACAAAGTTCACTGATTCTGCAGTATAAGTCCAGTGGTACTGCTATTACAAAGTTCACTGATTCTGCAGTATAAGTCCAGTGGGACTGCTATTGTCACTCACCGGACTGTGAGTGCCATTTCCCGTGTGTCCGCCATCCTGAGGGTCTGCGCATGTGCAGCCCTTATCAAACCTTCAGTACCTGTTGCTTTTAATTGATTGGATGATCAGGCAACCCTCCCTATTTAAACCACCTGTGATCATTACCTGGTTGCCTGATCTTGGAGTCTCATTCCCAATGAGCCTCTGAAGGTGTTCCTGTGTTCCTCGTGTGTTCAGCTCCTGCTGATTCCTGTTTACTGCTATTGTGGTTTCCAGACCACTTCTACTCTCCTGTGTTCATCGTGTCTACACTCAGCTGATTCCTATCCGCTGCCTCCGTTACTACTACAGAGTTCCTGCTCGTTTCAACTCTCCTGTGTTCATCGTGCCTGCACTCAGCTGATTCCTATCCGCTGCCTCCGTTACTTCTACAGAGTTCCTGATCATCTCAACTCTCCTGGGTTTATCGTGTCAGCTCTCCGCTGCCTCCGTTACTACTACAGAGTTCCCGATCGTCTCAACGTTCCGTGTTCAGCGTGCCTTCTCTCCGCTGCCTCCACCACTACTACTGGATACCAGACAGCCTCAACTCTCCCGTGTTCTTCATGTTTCCAGTTCCACTTACTACTGCTTCCTGAGTATTGCTTCGTTGATTCTGGATTACCTGCCGTGCGCTGCACCAACCTGATTGCCGCTTCCACCCTCCAGTGGTCTCTCCTCCTGCCGGCCTTCAGCAGTTCAGGTATTCCTGCACGTCTCTCTGACAGCCTGCTCTCCTGAACCGCGGTATGCATACTTACCATTGACTTTGCTTTTGTATTGCATATCCATCTGGACTGAGTTGTGTTCTCCTCCGGAGCCTCCTACCCACTGAAGCTATTGTTACCATTGACTTTGTTTCCTATTGCCTGGATAGCTATTGTGACTTTTGTATACTTCTAGCAGTGCTTGTCAGTTATCGTTGTATTATGGATATCATCGTGGGATCAAGTTCTGTGTGCCCCGTGTATACTCTGCTTTACATTCATCTCCTCGTGCCCCTCCTCACATATATATAGCAGTGGTACAACTTGCTGACGCAGACCACTGACTCCTGTTCCCTGTGACACCAGTTTCAAGTATCCTCTCACATAAGCAGTGGTACAACTTGCTATATGCAGACCACTGACTTCCCCGTTACCTACCTTCACCTGGATTCCATTCCTTCACTATAGACAGCGGTACAACTTGCTATACGCAGACCGCTGACTCTCACTACCTCATCGCTTCTCCTGGACATTCCTCCTCACTATAGCAGTGGTACAACTTGCTATACGCAGACCACTGACTCTCCTCATGTTTCCTTGTCCATCTGGTTCCTCGTGTACATTCATCTACTCATTACCAGTTGCTGCTAGTCATAGACTTTCCTCGAGCATTCTCTCACCATCTGCTGTTTCTCCTGTTCCGTTGTCACCCTGCTACCAGAGAACCATAGTACCAACTATATTACTCTGGTAAGTCCATCATCTGGTGATATCCTGGGCAAAGACTCCTAGTGCCCGTGACAGCTATATTACAAAGTTCACTGATTCAGCAGTATAAGTCCAGTGCTACTCTCCTGTGCCGCATATAATTTTTAAAGGCTTTGCCGAGTGTGTGTGTCTTAGGGGTACGCTCTCTTGTGCTACATATAATGGGAAACAAAAATTTGGAGGATAAAGTAGGGAAAGATCAAGACCCACTTCCTCCTAATGCTGAAGCTGCTGCCACTAGTCATGACATAGACGATGAAATGCCATCAACGTCGTCTGGCAAGCCCGATGCCTAATCTCCTAGTACCGGGCATGTAAAATCCAAAAAGCCCAAGTTCTCAAAAAGTAGCAAAAAGAGAAACTTAAAATCATCTGAGGAGAAACGTAAAGTTGGCAATATGCCATTTACGACACGTAGTGGCAAGGAACGGCTTAGGCCCTGGCCCGTGTTCATGACTAGTGGTCCAGCTTCACCCAAGGATCTAAGTCCTCCTCCTCCCCCCCTACAAAAAAAATTAAGAGCGTTATGCTGTCAGCAACAACAACAACAACAAAACAGCAAAGAACTCTGCCTTCTAAACAGATGACATCACAAATCCCCAAGGCGAGTCCAAGGGTGTTGGTGGTTGTGAAGCCTGACCTTCCCATCACTGTACGGGAAGAGGTGACTCCATCCAGCAGTTGCAGCACACCCTCTGCATATGTTGGAAGGATGACCCACAGTGTAGATCCAGATTTGGATAATCAAAGTGTCAATGTTGTACACCGGGAGGAGGCTATTGATGTAGCTGGCGCTGTGGAGGAACTTGATGATGAGGATGGTGATGTGGTTATTGTGAATGAGGCACCAGGGGGGGAAACAGCTGATGTCCATGGGATGAGAAAGCCCATCGTCATGCCTGGTCAGAAGACCAAAAAATGCACCTCTTCGGTCTGGAGTTATTTTTATCCAAATCCGGACAACCAATGTATGGCCATATGTAGCTTATGTAAAGCTCAAATAAGCAGGGGTAAGGATCTTGCCCACCTAGGGAGATCCTCCCTTATACGTCACCTGAATAACCTTCATAGTTCAGTGGTTAGTTCAGGAACTGGACCTAGGACCGTCATCAGTACAGGGACACCTAAATCCCTTGGTCCTGTTGGATACACACCACCAATACCCTCCTCGTCAACTTCCTCCACGATCTCCATCAGATTTAGAACTGCAGCCCAAGTCACCAGCCAGACTGAGTCCTCTTCTATACGGGATTCATCTGAGGAATCCTGCAGCGGTACGCCTACTACTGCCACTGCTGCTGTTGCTGCTGTTAGTCGGTCATCTTCCCAGAGGGGAAGTCGTAAGACTGCTAAGTCTTTCACAAAACAATTGACCGTCCAACAGTCATTTGCCATGACCACAAAATACGATAGTAGTCACCCTATTGCAAAGCGTATAACTGCGGCTGTAACTGCAATGTTGGTGTTAGACGTGCGCCCGGGGTCCGCCATCAGTGGAGTAGGATTTAGAGGGTTGATGGAGGTATTGTGTCCCCGGTACCAAATCCCGTCGAGATTCCACTTCACTAGGCAGGCAATACCAAAAATGTACAGAGAAGTACGATCAAGTGTCCTCAGTGCTCTAAAAAATGCGGTTGTACCCACTGTCCACTTAACCACGGACATGTGGACAAGTGGTTCTGGGCAAACGAAGGACTATATGACTGTGACAGCCCACTGGGTAGATGCATCCCCTTCCGCAGCAACAGCTGCATCAGTAGCAGCATCTACAAAATGGCTGCTCGTGCAAAGGCAGGCAACATTGTGTATTACAGGCTTTAATAAGAGGCACAACGCTGACAACATATTAGAGAAACTGAGGGAAATTATCTCCCAGTGGCTTACCCCACTTAGACTCTCATGGGGATTTGTGGTGTCAGACAATGCCAGTAACATTGTGCGGGCATTAAATATGGGCAATTTCCAGCACGTCCCATGTTTTGCCCACACCGTTAATTTGGTGGTGCAGCATTACCTCAAGAGTGACAGGGGTGTGCAGGAGATGCTTGCGGTGGTGCGCAAAATTGCTGGACACTTTCGGCATTCAGCCAGTGCCTACCGCAGACTAGAGGCACATCAAAAAAGCATGAACCTGCCCTGCCATCACCTCAAACAAGAGGTTGTGACGCGCTGGAACTCCACCCTCTATATGCTGCAGAGGATGGAGGAGCAGCAAAAGGCCATTCAGGCCTACACAGCCACCTACGACATAGGCAAAGGAGTGGGGATGCGCCTCAGTCAAGCGCAGTGGAGACTGATTTCCGTGTTGTGCAAGGTTCTGCAGCCATTTGAACTTGCCACACGAGAAGTCAGTTCCGACACTGCCAGCTTGAGTCAGGTCATTCCCCTGATCAGGCTGTTGCAGAAGCAGCTGGAGAAAGTGAGGGAGGAGCTGGTAAGCCATTGCGATTACACCAAGCATGTAGCTCTTGTGGATGTAGCCCTTCGTACGCTTTGCCAGGATCCGAGGGTGGTCACTCTTTTAAAGTCAGAGAAATACATTCTGGCCACCGTGCTCGATCCTCGGTTTAAAGCGTATGTTGTGTCTCTGTTTCCGGCGGACACAAGTCTACAGCGGTGCAAAGACCTGCTGGTCAGGAGATTGTCCTCTGAAGAGGACTGTGACATGCCAACAGCTCCACCCTCATTTTCTTCCACATCTATGGCTGCGAGGAAAAAGCTCAGTTTTCCCAAAAGAGGCGCTGGCGGGGATGCTGATAACATCTGGTCCGGACTGAAGGACCTGCCAACCATTGCAGACATGTCTACTCTCACTGCATTGGATGCTGTCACAATAGAAAAAATGGTGGATGATTACTTTGCTGACACCATCCAAGTAGACATGTCAGACAGTCCATATTGTTACTGGCAGGAAAAAAAGGCAGTTTGGAAGCCCCTGTACAAACTGGCTCTATTTTACCTGAGTTGTCCCCCCTCCAGTGTGTACTCGGAAAGAGTTTTTAGTGCAGCGGGGAACCTGGTCAGTGAGCGGCGAAGGAGGTTGCTTCCTCATAACGTTGAAAAAATGATGTTTATAAAAATGAATAATCAATTCCTCAATGAAGTACAGCACTGCCCTCCAGATAGTACAGAGGGACCTGTGGTTGTGGAGTCCAGCGGGGACGAATTGATAATGTGTGATGAGGAGGAAGTACACACTGTAGGGGGAGAGGAATCAGAGGTTGAGGATGAGGACGACATCTTGCCTCAGTAGAGCCTGTTTAGTCTGTACAGGGAGAGATGAATAGCTTTTTTGGTGTGGGGGCCCAAACAAACCAATCATTTCAGCCAAAGTTGTTTGGTAGGCCCTGTCGCTGAAATGATTGGTTTGTTAAAGTGTGCATGTCCTATTTCAACAACATAAGGGTGGGTGTGAGGGCCCAAGGACAATTCCATCTTGGAACTTTTTTTTTTGCATTATATGACCAATCAACAGTCGTTTGCCATGTTCAAAAAGTAAAACCAAATTTAAACAAATTCAAGAAATTAAACCAAAAGTAAAATGCCCTGTCATAATTTAAAACAAGAGGTATTGACGTGCTCTAAAACTACTGTATTGTTGTTTATATTTTATAAACACTACACTTGAAAGCTTGAGTCTTTCAATGAAAAAGTAACTGTCCATTGCACGAAGATTTGCAACAGGGACAATTTTAGGGTTAAGAAAGTCAACTAATAACACTTCGACGCTGTCTGTCTTTATAAACACTACACTTGGAAGTTGGAGGAGGTATTGTGGCCCCGGCACCAAATTTACTACCGGGGCCACTCCACTGTGCAGTCCATATTTAGGTGTATCAGATATTAAACAACGGTGACAGTTGATGCCCAATTTTTTAATTATATTGTTGGCGCTGTAAAAAATTGTGTTTCGGGTACACCACACTACGCAGTCCATACCCTTTTTTGGTGGAATTCTGACCCGTGGAGGGTTTTTTAATTATATTGTGGCCTCGGTACCAAATTGTGTACCGGGGCCACCACACTACGCAGTCAAGATAGATAGATGTGTATCATAGATAAAGTACATTCAGTGGTGTGGGGCAAATTGAAAAATATTCAAAATGCACTGACATTATCAAAAACAAGAGGTTTTCACACGCAGAAACTCCAACATGTATATGATGGAGAGGATGGAGGAGCAGCCGTATGTGCAGTGTAAGGCAGACCTGTTGAAGGTTTTTTATATATTTTATTGTGGTGCCCAGTGCCCACTACTCTACGCAGTCCAGATACTATTTTTGGGTGTAATGCAGACCTGTTGAAGGTTTTCTATATATTATATTGTGGTGGCCAGTGGCCAGTCCTCTACGCAGTCCAGATACTATTTTTGGGTGTAATGCAGACCTGTTGAAGGTTTTCTATATATTTTTTATTGTGGTGCCCAGTGCCCACTACTCTACGCAGTCCAGATACTATTTTTGGGTGTAATGCAGACCTGTTGAAGGTTTTCTATATATCTTTTATTGTGGTGCCCAGTGCCCACTACTCTACGCAGTCCAGATACTATTTTTGGGTGTAATTCTGACCTGTTGAAGGTTTTCTATATATTATATTGTGGTGGCCAGTGGCCAGTCCTCTACGCAGTCCAAATACTATTTTTGGGTGTAATGCAGACCTGTTGAAGGTTTTCTATATATTTTTTATTGTGGTGCCCAGTGCCCACTACTCTACGCAGTCCAGATACTATTTTTGGGTGTAATTCTGACCTGTTGAAGGTTTTCTATATATTATATTGTGGTGGCCAGTGGCCAGTCCTCTATGCAGTCCAGATACTATTTTTGGGTGTAATGCAGACCTGTTGAAGGTCTTCTATATATTATATTGTGGTGGCCAGTGGCCAGTCCTCTACGCAGTCCAGATACTATTTTTGGGTGTAATGCAGACCTGTTGAAGGTTTTCTATATATTTTTTATTGTGGTGCCCAGTGCCCACTACTCTACGCAGTCCAGATACTATTTTTGGGTGTAATTCTGACCTGTTGAAGGTTTTCTATATATTATATTGTGGTGGCCAGTGGCCAGTCCTCTATGCAGTCCAGATACTATTTTTGGGTGTAATGCAGACCTGTTGAAGGTCTTCTATATATTATATTGTGGTGGCCAGTGGCCAGTCCTCTACGCAGTCCAGATACTATTTTTGGGTGTAATTCAGACCTGTTGAAGGTTTTCTATATATTTTATTGTGGTGCCCAGTGCCCACTACTCTACGCAGTCCAGATACTATTTTTGGGTGTAATTCTGACCTGTTGAAGGTTTTCTATATATTATATTGTGGTGGCCAGTGGCCAGTCCTCTATGCAGTCCAGATACTATTTTTGGGTGTAATGCAGACCTGTTGAAGGTCTTCTATATATTATATTGTGGTGGCCAGTGGCCAGTCCTCTACGCAGTCCAGATACTATTTTTGGGTGTAATTCAGACCTGTTGAAGGTTTTCTATATATTTTATTGTGGTGCCCAGTGCCCACTACTCTACGCAGTCCAGATACTATTTTTGGGTGTAATTCTGACCTGTTGAAGGTTTTCTATATATTATATTGTGGTGGCCAGTGGCCAGTCCTCTACGCAGTCCAGATACTATTTTTGGGTGTAATGCAGACCTGTTGAAGGTTTTCTATATATTATATTGTGGTGGCCAGTGGCCAGTGGCCAGTCCTCTATGCAGTACAGATACTATTTTTGGGTGTAATGCAGACCTGTTGAATGTTTTCTATATATTATATTGTGGTGGCCAGTGGCCAGTCCTCTACGCAGTCCAGATACTATTTTTGGGTGTAATTCAGACCTGTTGAAGGTTTTCTATATATTTTTTATTGTGGTGCCTAGTGCCCACTACTCTACGCAGTCCAGATACTATTTTTGGGTGTAATTCTGACCTGTTGAAGGTTTTCTATATATTATATTGTGGTGGCCAGTGGCCAGTCCTCTACGCAGTCCAGATACTATTTTTGGGTGTAATGCAGACCTGTTGAAGGTTTTCTATATATTATATTGTGGTGGCCAGTGGCCAGTCCTCTATGCAGTCCAGATACTATTTTTGGGTGTAATGCAGACCTGTTGAAGGTTTTCTATATATTTTTTATTGTGGTGCCCAGTGCCCACTACTCTACGCAGTCCAGATACTATTTTTGGGTGTAATTCTGACCTGTTGAAGGTTTTCTATATATTATATTGTGGTGGCCAGTGGCCAGTCCTCTACGCAGTCCAGATACTATTTTTGGGTGTAATTCAGACCTGTTGAAGGTTTTCTATATATTTTTTATTGTGGTGCCCAGTGCCCACTACTCTACGCAGTCCAGATACTATTTTTGGGTCTAATTCTGACCTGTTGAAGGTTTTCTATATATTATATTGTGGTGGCCAGTGGCCAGTCCTCTATGCAGTCCAGATACTATTTTTGGGTGTAATGCAGACCTGTTGAAGGTTTTCTATATATTTTTTATTGTGGTGCCCAGTGCCCACTACTCTACGCAGTGCAGATACTATTTTTGGGTGTAATTCAGACCTGTTGAAGGTTTTCTATATATTATATTGTGGTGGCCAGTGGCCAGTCCTCTACGCAGTCCAGATACTATTTTTGGGTGTAATTCAGACCTGTTGAAGGTTTTCTATATATTATATTCTGGTGGCCAGTGGCCAGTCCTCTACGCAGTCCAGATACTATTTTTGGGTGTAATTCAGACCAGTTGATGGGTTTTTAATTGTATTGTGGGGAACACTCCTCTACGCAGTCCAGAAAGATACCTCGTTGCAACGTTTTGTACTAAAAAAAAATAATTATTGTGAGGTGTTAGGTGTTCAGAATAGCCTTTAAATTAGTGGAAATTATTGTTATTGAATGTTATTGAGGTTAATAATAGCGTAGGAGTGAAAATAAGCCCAAAAACTTGATTTTTACACTTTTTAGTTTTTTTTCAAAAAAAATCTGAATCCAAAACCTTAAATCCGAACCAAAACGTTTCGGCAGGTGTTTTGCAAAACAAATCCGAACCCAAAACATCGAGAAAATCCGGATCCAAAACACAAAACACGAGACCTCAAAAGTCGCCGGTGCACATCCCTAGTACTTACCCCACTGGTCTCCAGCTTCTACTCTGAACATGGCCCCTCTCCACGATGGAGTCTGGCAGCCTGATCCACTCCTCTCTATATGGTCTCCACTTCACATCCCTAAATTCCTCCTCTGATATCTCTCTCTCAAGCTACAAGCTTCTGATGGGTTTGAAAAATGGAGATGTTGCCTATAGCAACCAATCAGATTCTAGCTGTCATTTTGTAAAATGTACTAAATAAATGATAACTAGAATCTGATTGGTTGCTATAGGCAACATCTCCACTTTTCAAAAAAAACAGCATATACTCGCAGCTTGATAATTTACCTCCAGGGCTCCTATCAACAAATCAGCCTCCCAGCTCTGCAATGTAATTTCTTCCAATGGCTCTGGCTCTCTCAAACTCGTTCCTCCCTACTCTCTCTCTGATTCCTCCTTCCTTCTCCTTCCCCTCCATTTTTTCCCTCCCTTGACAATCTCTGCCTGACACTGTGGCTCTGGTGCCATCCCAATGCATTCTGGGGGATGTAGACTCTGGAGAGTTGCACCATACTCCACTGTATATACGTGGCTTGTCACAGACACCGCGCTACATTAATATTTAGTTTCTTTTCAGTATATTAAGACCATTTGGGTGTGTTTTAAGATTAAAAATCTATTGGTCAAATTGTGGCCAGGATCAGCATCACAAGGCAGCAGGTGCTAGAGAAGTGAGGGGAGAACAACGCTCAGACTTAATCCAGAATTAACGATGAGTCAGGGGTGGGACGGTACAATGCCAATATATTGCTTGCAGCAACAAGTGTTCAATCGATAAACAATAATAACAACGCTCAGTCACAAAGAGAAACAGTACTATTCTGTTAGTGATGGCCTCAGATCCAGGTGAACAGCCAGGGCCTGCTTATGTAGTAGGCTGACTATGCTTCAGTCTAGGGCTCTAGACTTTTTTTTTTAGCAGGGGGAGGGGACAACATTTTTTGTGGTGTAAAATTGTGACAGTGGGAGGTATAAACTGAAATCAATTTTAGAATTGAGACTAGTTGTTTTCTAAAGTAAAAAACATGAAAGGCTGAGAGACAATGAGTCATCCTAGGCGGGCGCTTGAGGATAAGTGAATAGGAGAAACAAAGATGGCGACAGGCGCAGGTGTGACATATCCCTCCTCCTTCATGTCTTCACCTTCAGTAGCGCTCTTTCATGTCTCTGTTCGGATGTTAATGAAAATGAAATCAGTGACAAAGATTGATTTGACCCTTTAAAAAGCCAAGTGGAGCTGACTTTTCAAAAACACAGGAACATAAACCTTGGAGGGGGAGGGGTGAAATAAGCCAGATTTTAAAATAAGAATTAGGTTGTTTTTACCTACCGTGTATTAGACTGGCATGGAAGGTGAGGGGGCGCTACGAGCGTGTTATCCTAGGACAGACTGAACTCTTATTCAGGCCCTGTGAACAGCCCAGTGTGCAGGAGTATAACGCCGCCACCGGGACGTGCACAGTAAGATGTCCAGGAGCAAATAAACTTTAGGTACAAAAGAGAAACAATGGTCAAAGTAATGAATGGTCAGAATGGCAGAAACAGGTCACGAGATAGCGGAACACTGGTCTAGGCAGTGCCAACAATTTCAATAAGCATTGGAGCGTTAACCATAGTAATGTGCGAGGAAGGGGAGGTACATGGCAGATTCCCGCGCACAGCTCGCCTACGTATCAGTCGCACCCGCACTTCTCACTCTGCCATTTGCTGAGATATTCTGATTTGACGACATATTCACAGCGATTCTCTTCTGTCTTACACTGCACAATTATATTTCTTTTACACTACGCAACATATTGTATTTAATTATATTTAAACACCTGTATATTGTCACAGCATCCCCACCCCAAACAAAGACACACATACAGATTTATTAAACACATATTTATTTTAGTTTCTACAAAACTAACACACACACTACACACTCATACATGCACTCTGCCAGACACCCCAGGTCACCTCCCTCAGCATTACGCCAGACGCCAGCGTACCACTTTGTCATCACACAGACAACAATAAAAAAAAAACATCTTCATTTTATCTACTCTCAATTAGGTAAAAATAAAAACAAAGCAACGTCTCGCCCCCAACACTAGATTTCATATTCATCTATATATACAGAAACAACCTGGCAAAAACGGCCATGCCACCTCCCATACGAAGATCGTTGGCAATTCCAAACAGAATATATGGGCGATGTTGTGGTGTTTTATAGGATTTTATACCATATGTAATATGAACTACTTATTACATTACAGGCTTGGCTATACAATGGAGGCGGCAGCTCCACAGGCAGGTCTGGCAGAAACTTGGTTATTTTGCTAGCATATTACAGGAGTGACTGTTAGAATAAACATAGAATAACCTTTCATCTATTCTAAAGAAACATCAAGACCTGTCTTAGAGAATATACTCTTATACTCGTTTCCACCCAAGATACTAAAATTACTTTTCTATTAAACTTTTTATTTTCACTGGCACAAGTCACAGTTACATATGTTATATTGCTACGATGATAGAAAAGAATGAAAAGTACAAGGTCCATTTTTTTATTCAAGACATACAAGGGGGGCGGAGAGGATGGGATTGGAACAATGGGGAAGGGGATCACGGTTAGATAATTGGTGGGAATGAAGACGGAGACAAGAAGGAACCTATTTTCCAGATGAATGGAGTTGGATGGAAAAGCTGAGATGTGGCCACTGAAGGGAAAGTTCTAGCTGTGAGTGGGGCGATTCCTATCTTCCCTTATAAAGCCATGGAGCCCTGTAAAAAGATCTGGGGGAAGATTTATCAAACCTTCTAAAAAAAAAAGTGGAGGTGTTGCCCATAGCAACCAGATTCTTGCTATCATGTATCTACTGCATTCTATTATCTGATAACTAGAATCTGATTGGTTGCTATGGGCAACACCTCTACTTCTCCTTTTAGAAGGTTTGATAAATCTACCCCTGGTCCAGTGGTTCCCAAACTTTTTCAGATCGCGGCACC
Organism: Mixophyes fleayi; assembly: GCF_038048845.1. Classification (NCBI taxonomy): domain Eukaryota; kingdom Metazoa; phylum Chordata; class Amphibia; order Anura; family Limnodynastidae; genus Mixophyes; species Mixophyes fleayi. The sequence continues at coordinate 226,582,728 of NC_134407.1, read as the reverse complement.
CTTAGGAGTCTCTATCATTTTTTCAAGGCACCCCTCCAAAATAATTACAGAGCAGTCCCGTTTTATAAGTAGTTGGGTCAAAATAACGTAATAAGTATTTAAGTCAGGACAGAAATACTTAGTAAGTTTTTTGCAAAAATAATACAAATAAATCCAAGGGAAATGAATATTTTTATATATTTTTGTCAATTATATTTCTCTTAAAGAATAATTTACAGCTAATATTCAGAGGAATAAGATCAAACAAAATAAAACAACAATATGTAAAAAATCATCAGTGTCCCTTCACGATCACACTCTGCGCCCTCCTTCATCCACACAATCTGTGCCCCCTTCATCCACACACTCTGCGCCCTCCTTCATCCACACACTCTGCGCCCTCCTTCATCCACACAATCTGTGCCCCCTTCATCCACACACTCTGTGCCCCTCCTTCATCCACACACTCTGTGCCCCCCTCATCCACACACTCTGTGCCCTCCTTCATCCACACACTCTGTGCCCTCCTTCATCCACACACTCTGTGCCCTCATTCATCCACACACTCTGTGCCCCCCTCATCCACACACTCTGTGCCCCCCTCATCCACACACTCTGTGCCCTCCTTCATCCACACACTCTGTGCCCTCCTTCATCCACACACTCTGTGCCCTCCTTCATCCACACACTCTGTGCCCCCCTTCATCCACACACTCTGTGCCCCCTTCATCCACACACTCTGTGCCCCCTTCATCCACACACTCTGTGCCCTCCTTCATCCACACAATCTGTGCCCCCTTCATCCACACACTCTGTGCCCTCCTTCATCCACACACTCTGCGCCCTCCTTCATCCACACAATCTGTGCCCCCTTCATCCACACACTCTGTGCCCTCCTTCATCCACACACTCTGTGCCCTCCTTCATCCACACAATCTGTGCCCCCTTCATCCACACACTCTGTGCCCCCCTCATCCACACACTCTGTGCCCTCCTTCATCCACACACTCTGTGCCCCCCTCATCCACACACTCTGTGCCCCCCTCATCCACACACTCTGTGCCCTCCTTCATCATCACACTCTGTGCCCTCCTTCATCCACACACTCTGTGCCCTCATTCATCCACACACTCTGTGCCCTCCTTCATCCACACACTCTGTGCCCCCCTCATCCACACACTCTGTGCCCTCATTAATCCACACACTCTGTGCCCTCCTTCATCCACACAATCTGTGCCCCCTTCATCCACACACTCTGTGCCCTCCTTCATCCACACACTCTGTGCCCTCATTAATCCACACACTCTGTGCCCTCCTTCATCCACACACTCTGTGCCCCCCTTCATCCACACACTCTGTGCCCCCCTTCATCCACACACTCTGTGCCCTCCTTCATCCACACAATCTGTGCCCCCTTCATCCACACACTCTGTGCCCCCCTCATCCACACACTCTGTGCCCTCATTCATCCACACACTCTGTGCCCTCCTTCATCCACACACTCTGTGCCCCCCTCATCCACACACTCTGTGCCCCCCTCATCCACACACTCTGTGCCCTCCTTCATCATCACACTCTGTGCCCTCCTTCATCCACACACTCTGTGCCCCCCTTCATCCACACACTCTGTGCCCTCCTTCATCCACACAATCTGTGCCCCCTTCATCCACACACTCTGTGCCCCCCTCATCCACACACTCTGTGCCCTCATTCATCCACACACTCTGTGCCCTCCTTCATCCACACACTCTGTGCCCCCCTCATCCACACACTCTGTGCCCCCCTCATCCACACACTCTGTGCCCTCCTTCATCATCACACTCTGTGCCCCCCTTCATCCACACACTCTGTGCCCTCCTTCATCCACACACTCTGTGCCCCCCTCATCCACACACTCTGTGCCCTCATTAATCCACACACTCTGTGCCCTCCTTCATCCACACAATCTGTGCCCCCTTCATCCACACACTCTGTGCCCTCCTTCATCCACACACTCTGTGCCCTCCTTCATCCACACACTCTGTGCCCCCCTTCATCCACACACTCTGTGCCCCCCTTCATCCACACAATCTGTGCCCCCTTCATCCACACAATCTGTGCCCCCTTCATCCACACACTCTGTGCCCTCCTCATCCACACACTCTGTGCCCCCCTCATCCACACACTCTGTGCCCCCCTCATCCACACACTCTGTGCCCTCCTTCATCATCACACTCTGTGCCCTCCTTCATCCACACACTCTGTGCCCTCATTCATCCACACACTCTGTGCCCCCCTTCATCCACACACTCTGTGCCCTCCTTCATCCACACACTCTGTGCCCCCCTCATCCACACACTCTGTGCCCTCATTAATCCACACACTCTGTGCCCTCCTTCATCCACACACTCTGTGCCCCCCTTCATCCACACAATCTGTGCCCCCTTCATCCACACACTCTGTGCCCTCCTTCATCCACACACTCTGTGCCCTCATTAATCCACACACTCTGTGCCCTCCTTCATCCACACACTCTGTGCCCCCCTTCATCCACACACTCTGTGCCCCCCTTCATCCACACAGTCTGTGCTCTCCATCATTCACACACTCTGTGCCCTCCTTCATCCACACACTCTGTGCCCTCCTTCATCCACACACTGTGTCCTCCTTCATCCACACACTCTGCGCCCTCCTTCATCCACACACTCTGCGCCCTCCTTCATCCACACACTCTGTGCCCTCCTTCATCCACACACTGTGCGTCCTCCTTCATCCACACACTCTGCGCCCTCCTTCATTCACACACTCTGTGCCCTCCTTCATCCACACACTCTGTGCCCTCCTTCATCAACACACACTCTGTGCCCCCCTTCATCCACACACTCTGTGCCCTCCTTCATCCACACACTCTGTGCCCCCCTTCATCCACATACTCTCTGTCCTCCTTCATCCACACACTCTGCGCCCTCCTTCATCCACACACTCTGTGCCCTCCTTCATCCACACACTCTGTGCCCCCCTCATCCACACACTCTGTGCCCCCCTTCATCCACACACTCTGTGCCCCCTTCATCCACACACTCTGTGCCCTCCTTCATCCACACACTCTGTGCCCTCCTTCATCATCACACTCTGTGCCCTCATTAATCCACACACTCTGTGCCCTCCTTCATCCACACACTCTGTGCCCCCCTTCATCCACACACTCTGTGCCCTCCTTCATCCACACACTCTGTGCCCTCATTAATCCACACACTCTGTGCCCTCCTTCATCCACACACTCTGTGCCCCCCTTCATCCACACACTCTGTGCCCCCCTTCATCCACACACTCTGTGCCCTCCTTCATCCACACACTCTGTGCCCCCCTCATCCACACACTCTGTGCCCCCCTTCATCCACACACTCTGTGCCCCCCTTCATCCACACACTCTGTGCCCTCCTTCATCCACACACTCTGTGCCCCCCTCATCCACACACTCTGTGCCCCCCTCATCCACACACTCTGTGCCCCCCTCATCCACACACTCTGTGCCCTCCTTCATCATCACACTCTGTGCCCTCCTTCATCCACACACTCTGTGCCCTCATTCATCCACACACTCTGTGCCCCCCTTCATCCACACACTCTGTGCCCTCCTTCATCCACACACTCTGTGCCCCCCTCATCCACACACTCTGTGCCCTCATTAATCCACACACTCTGTGCCCCCCTTCATCCACACAATCTGTGCCCCCTTCATCCACACACTCTGTGCCCTCCTTCATCCACACACTCTGTGCCCTCATTAATCCACACACTCTGTGCCCTCCTTCATCCACACACTCTGTGCCCCCCTTCATCCACACACTCTGTGCCCCCCTTCATCCACACACTCTGTGCCCTCCTTCATCCACACACTCTGTGCCCCCCTCATCCACACACTCTGTGCCCCCCTTCATCCACACACTCTGTGCCCCCTTCATCCACACACTCTGTGCCCCCCTCATCCACACACTCTGTGCCCTCATTCATCCACACACTCTGTGCCCCCCTTCATCCACACACTCTGTGCCCTCCTTCATCCACACACTCTGTGCCCCCCTCATCCACACACTCTGTGCCCTCATTAATCCACACACTCTGTGCCCTCCTTCATCCACACAATCTGTGCCCCCTTCATCCACACACTCTGTGCCCTCCTTCATCCACACACTCTGTGCCCTCCTTCATCCACACACTCTGTGCCCCCCTTCATCCACACACTCTGTGCCCCCCTTCATCCACACAATCTGTGCCCCCTTCATCCACACAATCTGTGCCCCCTTCATCCACACACTCTGTGCCCTCCTCATCCACACACTCTGTGCCCCCCTCATCCACACACTCTGTGCCCCCCTCATCCACACACTCTGTGCCCTCCTTCATCATCACACTCTGTGCCCTCCTTCATCCACACACTCTGTGCCCTCCTTCATCCACACACTCTGTGCCCTCATTCATCCACACACTCTGTGCCCCCTTCATCCACACACTCTGTGCCCTCCTTCATCCACACACTCTGTGCCCTCCTTCATCCACACACTCTGTGCCCCCCTCATCCACACACTCTGTGCCCTCCTTCATCCACACAATCTGTGCCCCCTTCATCCACACACTCTGTGCCCCCCTCATCCACACACTCTGTGCCCTCATTCATCCACACACTCTGTGCCCTCCTTCATCCACACACTCTGTGCCCCCCTCATCCACACACTCTGTGCCCCCCTCATCCACACACTCTGTGCCCTCCTTCATCATCACACTCTGTGCCCTCCTTCATCCACACACTCTGTGCCCCCCTTCATCCACACACTCTGTGCCCTCCTTCATCCACACAATCTGTGCCCCCTTCATCCACACACTCTGTGCCCCCCTCATCCACACACTCTGTGCCCTCATTCATCCACACACTCTGTGCCCTCCTTCATCCACACACTCTGTGCCCCCCTCATCCACACACTCTGTGCCCCCCTCATCCACACACTCTGTGCCCTCCTTCATCATCACACTCTGTGCCCCCCTTCATCCACACACTCTGTGCCCTCCTTCATCCACACACTCTGTGCCCCCCTCATCCACACACTCTGTGCCCTCATTAATCCACACACTCTGTGCCCTCCTTCATCCACACAATCTGTGCCCCCTTCATCCACACACTCTGTGCCCTCCTTCATCCACACACTCTGTGCCCTCCTTCATCCACACACTCTGTGCCCCCCTTCATCCACACACTCTGTGCCCCCCTTCATCCACACAATCTGTGCCCCCTTCATCCACACAATCTGTGCCCCCTTCATCCACACACTCTGTGCCCTCCTCATCCACACACTCTGTGCCCCCCTCATCCACACACTCTGTGCCCCCCTCATCCACACACTCTGTGCCCTCCTTCATCCACACAATCTGTGCCCCCTTCATCCACACACTCTGTGCCCCCCTCATCCACACACTCTGTGCCCTCCTTCATCCACACACTCTGTGCCCCCCTCATCCACACACTCTGTGCCCTCCTTCATCCACACACTCTGTGCTCTCATTAATCCACACACTCTGTGCCCCCCTCATCCACACACTCTGTGCCCTCCTTCATCCACACACTCTGTGCTCTCATTAATCCACACACTCTGTGCCCTCCTTCATCCACACACTCTGTGCCCCCCTCATCCACACACTCTGTGCCCTCCTTCATCCACACACTCTGTGTCCCCCTCATCCACACACTCTGTGCCCTCCTTCATCCACACACTCTGTGCCCCCCTTCATCCACACACTCTGTGCCCCCCTTCATCCACACAATCTGTGCCCCCTTCATCCACACACTCTGTGCCCTCCTTCATCCACACACTCTGTGCCCTCCTTCATCCACACACTCTGTGCCCCCCTTCATCCACACACTCTGTGCCCCCCTTCATCCACACAATCTGTGCCCCCTTCATCCACACAATCTGTGCCCCCTTCATCCACACACTCTGTGCCCTCCTCATCCACACACTCTGTGCCCCCCTCATCCACACACTCTGTGCCCCCCTCATCCACACACTCTGTGCCCTCCTTCATCCACACAATCTGTGCCCCCTTCATCCACACACTCTGTGCCCCCCTCATCCACACACTCTGTGCCCTCCTTCATCCACACACTCTGTGCCCTCCTTCATCCACACAATCTGTGCCCCCTTCATCCACACACTCTGTGCCCTCCTTCATCCACACAATCTGTGCCCCCTTCATCCACACACTCTGTGCCCTCCTTCATCCACACAATCTGTGCCCCCTTCATCCACACACTCTGTGCCCTCCTTCATCCACACAATCTGTGCCCCCTTCATCCACACACTCTGTGCCCCCCTCATCCACACACTCTGTGCCCTCCTTCATCCACACACTCTGTGCCCCCCTCATCCACACACTCTGTGCCCTCCTTCATCCACACACTCTGTGCTCTCATTAATCCACACACTCTGTGCCCCCCTCATCCACACACTCTGTGCCCTCCTTCATCCACACACTCTGTGCTCTCATTAATCCACACACTCTGTGCCCTCCTTCATCCACACACTCTGTGCCCCCCTCATCCACACACTCTGTGCCCTCCTTCATCCACACACTCTGTGTCCCCCTCATCCACACACTCTGTGCCCTCCTTCATCCACACACTCTGTGCCCCCCTTCATCCACACACTCTGTGCCCCCCTTCATCCACACAATCTGTGCCCCCTTCATCCACACACTCTGTGCCCTCCTTCATCCACACACTCTGTGCCCTCATTAATCCACACACTCTGTGCCCTCCTTCATCCACACACTCTGTGCCCTCATTAATCCACACACTCTGTGCCCCCCTCATCCACACACTCTGTGCCCTCCTTCATCCACACACTCTGTGCCCTCCTTCATCCACACACTCTGTGCCCCCTTCATCCACACACTCTGTGCCCCCTTCATCCACACACTCTGTGCCCTCCTTCATCCACACACTCTGTGCCCTCCTTCATCCACACACTCTGTGCCCTCCTTCATCCACACACTCTGTGCCCCCTTCATCCACACACTCTGTGCCCCCTTCATCCACACACTCTGTGCCCCCCTCATCCACACACTCTGTGCCCTCCTTCATCCACACAATCTGTGCCCCCTTCATCCACACACTCTGTGCCCCCCTCATCCACACACTCTGTGCCCTCCTTCATCCACACACTCTGTGCCCTCCTTCATCCACACAATCTGTGCCCCCTTCATCCACACACTCTGTGCCCTCCTTCATCCACACAATCTGTGCCCCCTTCATCCACACACTCTGTGCCCTCCTTCATCCACACAATCTGTGCCCCCTTCATCCACACACTCTGTGCCCTCCTTCATCCACACAATCTGTGCCCCCTTCATCCACACACTCTGTGCCCCCCTCATCCACACACTCTGTGCCCTCCTTCATCCACACACTCTGTGCCCCCCTCATCCACACACTCTGTGCCCTCCTTCATCCACACACTCTGTGCTCTCATTAATCCACACACTCTGTGCCCCCCTCATCCACACACTCTGTGCCCTCCTTCATCCACACACTCTGTGCTCTCATTAATCCACACACTCTGTGCCCTCCTTCATCCACACACTCTGTGCCCCCCTCATCCACACACTCTGTGCCCTCCTTCATCCACACACTCTGTGTCCCCCTCATCCACACACTCTGTGCCCCCTTCATCCACACACTCTGTGCCCTCCTTCATCCACACACTCTGTGCCCCCCTTCATCCACACACTCTGTGCCCCCCTCATCCACACACTCTGTGCCCCCTTCATCCACACAATCTGTGCCCCCTTCATCCACACACTCTGTGCCCTCCTTCATCCACACACTCTGTGCCCTCCTTCATCCACACACTCTGTGTCCTCCTTCATCCACACACTCTGTGCCCCCCTCATCCACACACTCTGTGCCCTCATTAATCCACACACTCTGTGCCCTCCTTCATCCACACACTCTGTGCCCTCATTAATCCACACACTCTGTGCCCCCCTCATCCACACACTCTGTGCCCTCCTTCATCCACACACTCTGTGCCCTCCTTCATCCACACACTCTGTGCCCCCTTCATCCACACACTCTGTGCCCTCCTTCATCCACACACTCTGTGCCCTCCTTCATCCACACACTCTGTGCCCTCCTTCATCCACACACTCTGTGCCCCCCTTCATCCACACACTCTGTGCCCCCCTTCATCCACACACTCTGTGCCCTCATTAATCCACACACTCTGTGCCCTCCTTCATCCACACACTCTGTGCCCTCATTAATCCACACACTCTGTGCCCTCCTTCATCCACACACTCTGTGCCCTCCTTCATCCACACACTCTGTGCCCTCCTTCATCCACACACTCTGTGCCCCCCTTCATCCACACACTCTGTGCCCTCCTTCATCCACACACTCTGTGCCCTCCTTCATCCACACACTCTGTGCCCCCCTTCATCCACACACTCTGTGCCCTCCTTCATCCACACACTCTGTGCCCTCCTTCATCCACACACTCTGTGCCCCCCTCATCCACACACTCTGTGCCCTCCTTCATCCACACACTCTGTGCCCTCCTTCATCCACACACTCTGTGCCCCCCTTCATCCACACACTCTGTGCCCTCCTTCATCCACACACTCTGTGCCCCCCTTCATCCACACACTCTGTGCCCTCCTTCATCCACACACTCTGTGCCCTCCTTCATCCACACACTCTGTGCCCTCCTTCATCCACACACTCTGTGCCCCCCTTCATCCACACACTCTGTGCCCCCCTCATCCACACACTCTGTGCCCCCCTCATCCACACACTCTGTGCCTCCCTGCATCCACACACTCTGTGCCCCCCTTCATCCACACACTCTGTGCCTCCCTGCATCCACACACTCTGTGCCCTCCTTCATCCACACACTCTGTGCCCCCTTCATCCACACACTCTGTGCCCCCTTCATCCACACACTCTGTGCCCTCCTTCATCCACACACTCTGTGCCCCCCTTCATCCACACACTCTGTGCCCCCCTTCATCCACACACTCTGTGCCCTCCTTCATCCACACACTCTGTGCCCCCTTCATCCACACACTCTGTGCCCTCATTAATCCACACACTCTGTGCCCTCCTTCATCCACACACTCTGTGCCCTCCTTCATCCACACACTCTGTGCCCCCCTCATCCACACACTCTGTGCCCCCCTCATCCACACACTCTGTGCCCTCCTTCACCCACACACTCTGTGCCCTCCTTCATCCACACACTCTGTGCCCTCATTCATCCACACACTCTGTGCCCCCTTCATCCACACACTCTGTGCCCTCCTTCATCCACACACTCTGTGCCCTCATTAATCCACACACTCTGTGCCCTCCTTCATCCACACACTCTGTGCCCCCCTCATCCACACACTCTGTGCCCTCCTTCATCCACACACTCTGTGCCCCCCTTCATCCACACACTCTGTGCCCTCATTCATCCACACACTCTGTGCCCCCTTCATCCACACACTCTGTGCCCTCCTTCATCCACACACTCTGTGCCCCCTTCATCCACACACTCTGTGCCCTCCTTCATCCACAGACTCTGTGCCCTCATTCATCCACACACTCTGTGCCCCCCTCATCCACACACTCTGTGCCCTCCTTCATCCACACACTCTGTGCCCCCCTTCATCCACACACTCTGTGCCCCCCTTCATCCACACACTCTGTGCCCCCCTTCATCCACACACTCTGTGCCCTCATTCATCCACACACTCTGTGCCCTCCTTCATCCACACACTCTGTGCCCTCCTTCATCCACACACTCTGTGCCCCCTTCATCCACACACTCTGTGCCCCCCTCATCCACACACTCTGTGCCCCCTTCATCCACACACTCTGTGCCCTCCTTCATCCACACACTCTGTGCCCCCATTCATCCACACACTCTGTGCCCCCCTCATCCACACACTCTGTGCCCTCCTTCATCCACACAATCTGTGCCCCCCTTCATCCACACACTGTGTGCCCCCCTTCATCCACACACTCTGTGCCCCCATTCATCCACACACTCTGTGCCCTCCTTCATCCACACACTCTGTGCCCTCCTTCATCCACACACTCTGTGTCCCCCTCATCCACACTGTGCCCTCCTTTATCCACACACTCTGTGCCCTCCTTCATCCACACACTCTGTGCCCCCCTTCATCCACACACTCTGTGCCCCCATTCATCCACACACTCTGTGCCCCCATTCATCCACACACTCTGTGCCCCCATTCATCCACACACTGTGCCCTCCTTCATCCACACACTCTGTGCCCCCCTTCATCCACACACTCTGTGCCCCCCTTCATCCACACACTCTGTGCCCCCCTTCATCCACACACTCTGTGCTCTCCATCATTCACACACTCTGTGCCTCCCTGCATCCACACACTCTGTGCCCTCCTTCATCCACACACTCTGTGCCCCCCTTCATCCACACACTCTGTGCCTCCCTGCATCCACACACTCTGTGCCCTCCTTCATCCACACACTCTGTGCCCTCCTTCATCCACACACTCTGTGCCCCCTTCATCCACACACTCTGTGCCCTCCTTCATCCACACACTCTGTGCCCCCCTTCATCCACACACTCTGTGCCCCCCTTCATCCACACACTCTGTGCCCTCCTTCATCCACACACTCTGTGCCCCCTTCATCCACACACTCTGTGCCCTCATTAATCCACACACTCTGTGCCCTCCTTCATCCACACACTCTGTGCCCTCCTTCATCCACACACTCTGTGCCCCCCTCATCCACACACTCTGTGCCCCCCTCATCCACACACTCTGTGCCCTCCTTCACCCACACACTCTGTGCCCTCCTTCATCCACACACTCTGTGCCCTCATTCATCCACACACTCTGTGCCCCCTTCATCCACACACTCTGTGCCCTCCTTCATCCACACACTCTGTGCCCTCATTAATCCACACACTCTGTGCCCTCCTTCATCCACACACTCTGTGCCCCCCTCATCCACACACTCTGTGCCCTCCTTCATCCACACACTCTGTGCCCCCCTTCATCCACACACTCTGTGCCCTCATTCATCCACACACTCTGTGCCCCCTTCATCCACACACTCTGTGCCCTCCTTCATCCACACACTCTGTGCCCCCTTCATCCACACACTCTGTGCCCTCCTTCATCCACAGACTCTGTGCCCTCATTCATCCACACACTCTGTGCCCCCCTCATCCACACACTCTGTGCCCTCCTTCATCCACACACTCTGTGCCCCCCTTCATCCACACACTCTGTGCCCCCCTTCATCCACACACTCTGTGCCCCCCTTCATCCACACACTCTGTGCCCTCATTCATCCACACACTCTGTGCCCTCCTTCATCCACACACTCTGTGCCCTCCTTCATCCACACACTCTGTGCCCCCTTCATCCACACACTCTGTGCCCCCCTCATCCACACACTCTGTGCCCCCTTCATCCACACACTCTGTGCCCTCCTTCATCCACACACTCTGTGCCCCCATTCATCCACACACTCTGTGCCCCCCTCATCCACACACTCTGTGCCCTCCTTCATCCACACAATCTGTGCCCCCCTTCATCCACACACTGTGTGCCCCCCTTCATCCACACACTCTGTGCCCCCATTCATCCACACACTCTGTGCCCTCCTTCATCCACACACTCTGTGCCCTCCTTCATCCACACACTCTGTGTCCCCCTCATCCACACTGTGCCCTCCTTTATCCACACACTCTGTGCCCTCCTTCATCCACACACTCTGTGCCCCCCTTCATCCACACACTCTGTGCCCCCATTCATCCACACACTCTGTGCCCCCATTCATCCACACACTCTGTGCCCCCATTCATCCACACACTGTGCCCTCCTTCATCCACACACTCTGTGCCCCCCTTCATCCACACACTCTGTGCCCCCCTTCATCCACACACTCTGTGCCCCCCTTCATCCACACACTCTGTGCTCTCCATCATTCACACACTCTGTGCCTCCCTGCATCCACACACTCTGTGCCCTCCTTCATCCACACACTCTGTGCCCCCCTTCATCCACACACTCTGTGCCCCCCTTCATCCACACACTCTGTGCCCCCCTTCATCCACACACTCTGTGCTCTCCATCATTCACACACTCTGTGCCTCCCTGCATCCACACACTCTGTGCCCTCCTTCATCCACACACTCTGTGCCTCCCTGCATCCACACACTCTGTGCCCTCCTTCATCCACACACTCTGTGCCCTCCTTCATCCACACACTCTGTGCTATCCTTCATCCACACACTCTGTGCCATCCTTCATCCACACACTCTGTGCCCTCCTTCATCCACACACTCTGTGCCCCCATTCATCCACACACTCTGTGCCCTCATTAATCCACACACTCTGTGCCCTCCTTCATCCACACACTCTGTGCCCCCCTCATCCACACACTCTGTACCCCCCTCATCCACACACTCTGTGCCCCCCTTCATCCACACACTCTGTGCCCCCCTCATCCACACACTCTGTGCCCTCCTTCATCCACACACTCTGTGCCCCCCTCATCCACACACTCTGTGCCCTCCTTCATCCACACACTCTGTGCCCTCCTTCATCCACACACTCTGTGCCCTCATTCATCCACACACTCTGTGCCCCCTTCATCCACACACTCTGTGCCCCCTTCATCCACACACTCTGTGCCCTCATTAATCCACACACTCTGTGCCCTCCTTCATCCACACACTCTGTGCCCCCCTCATCCACACACTCTGTGCCCTCCTTCATCCACACACTCTGTGCCCCCCTTCATCCACACACTCTGTGCCCCCCTTCATCCACACACTCTGTGCCCTCCTTCATCCACACACTCTGTGCCCTCATTAATCCACACACTCTGTGCCCTCATTAATCCACACACTCTGTGCCCCCCTCATCCACACACTCTGTGCCCCCTTCATCCACACACTCTGTGCCCTCATTAATCCACACACTCTGTGCCCTCCTTCATCCACACACTCTGTGCCCTCCTTCATCCACACACTCTGTGCCCCCCTCATCCACACACTCTGTGCCCCCCTCATCCACACACTCTGTGCCCCCCTCATCCACACACTCTGTGCCCCCCTCATCCACACACTCTGTGCCCTCCTTCATCCACACACTCTGTGCCCTCCTTCATCCACACACTCTGTGCCCTCATTCATCCACACACTCTGTGCCCCCTTCATCCACACACTCTGTGCCCTCCTTCATCTACACACTCTGTGCCCTCATTAATCCACACACTCTGTGCCCTCATTAATCCACACACTCTGTGCCCTCCTTCATCCACACACTCTGTGCCCCCCTCATCCACACACTCTGTGCCCCCCTTCATCCACACACTCTGTGCCCCCCTTCATCCACACACTCTGTGCCCTCCTTCATCCACACACTCTGTGCCCCCTTCATCCACACACTCTGTGCCCTCCTTCATCCACAGACTCTGTGCCCTCATTCATCCACACACTCTGTGCCCCCTCATCCACACACTCTGTGCCCTCCTTCATCCACACACTCTGTGCCCTCCTTCATCCACACACTCTGTGCTATCCTTCATCCACACACTCTGTGCCCTCCTTCTTCCACACACTCTGTGCCCTCCTTCATCCACACACTCTGTGCCCCCCTTCATCCACACACTCTGTGCCCCCCTTCATCCACACACTCTGTGCCCTCATTCATCCACACACTCTGTGCCCTCCTTCATCCACACACTCTGTGCCCCCCTCATCCACACACTCTGTGCCCTCCTTCATCCACACAATCTGTGCCCCCCTTCATCCACACACTGTGTGCCCCCCTTCATCCACACACTCTGTGCCCCCATTCATCCACACACTCTGTGCCCTCCTTCATCCACACACTCTGTGCCCTCCTTCATCCACACACTCTGTGTCCCCCTCATCCACACTGTGCCCTCCTTTATCCACACACTCTGTGCCCTCCTTCATCCACACACTCTGTGCCCTCCTTCATCCACACACTCTGTGCCCCCCTTCATCCACACACTCTGTGCCCCCATTCATCCACACACTCTGTGCCCCCATTCATCCACACACTCTGTGCCCCCATTCATCCACACACTGTGCCCTCCTTCATCCACACACTCTGTGCCCCCCTTCATCCACACACTCTGTGCCCCCCTTCATCCACACACTCTGTGCCCCCCTTCATCCACACACTCTGTGCCTCCCTGCATCCACACACTCTGTGCCCTCCTTCATCCACACACTCTGTGCCCTCCTTCATCCACACACTCTGTGCCCTCCTTCATCCACACACTCTGTGCCCCCCTTCATCCACACACTCTGTGCCTCCCTGCATCCACACACTCTGTGCCCTCCTTCATCCACACACTCTGTGCCCTCCTTCATCCACACACTCTGTGCTATCCTTCATCCACACACTCTGTGCCCTCCTTCATCCACACACTCTGTGCCCCCATTCATCCACACACTCTGTGCCCCCCTTCATCCACACACTCTGTGCCCCCCTCATCCACACACTCTGTGTCCCCCTCATCCACTCTGTGCCCCCCTTCATCCACACACTCTGTGCCCTCCTTCATCCACACACTCTGTGCCATCCTTCATCCACACACTCTGTGCCATCCTTCAATCACACACTCTGTTCCCCCATTCATCCACACACTCTGTGCCCTCCTTCATCCACACACTCTGTGCCCTCCTTCATCCACACACTCTGTGCCCCCATTCATCCACACACTCTGTGCCTTCCTTCATCCACACACTCTGTGCCCTCCTTCATCCACACACTCTGTGTCCCCCTCATCCACACTTTGCCCTCCTTCATCCACACACTCTGTGCCCTCCTTCATCCACACACTCTGTGCCCCCATTCATCCACACACTCTGTGCCCCCATTCATCCACACACTCTGTGCCCCCCCCTTCATCCACACACTCTGTGCCCCCCCCCTTCATCCACACACTCTGTGTCCCCCTCATCCACACACTCTGTGCCCCCCCTTATCCACACACTCTGTGCCCCCCTCATCCACACACTCTGTGCCCCCCACATCCACACACTCTGTGCCCCCCTCATCCACACACTCTGTGCCCCCTTCATCCACACACTCTGTGCCCTCCTTCATCCACACAGTCTGTGCCCCCATTCATCCACACACTCTGTGCCCCCATTCATCCACACACTCTGTGCCCCCATTCATCCACACACTCTGTGCCCCCATTCATCCACACACTCTGTGCCCCCTTCATCCACACACTCTGTGCCCCCCTCATCCACACACTCTGTGCCCCCCTTCATCCACACACTCTGTACCCCCCTCATCCACACACTCTGTGCCCCCCTCATCCACACATTCTGCCCCTCTTGGGGAGCAGCATGGGAGATGTCTTGTAGGCGGGAGTGAGAGGTGGTTACCAGAGATAAGAGTTTTGGTAGCATATTGCATAAGAAAAGGGAAAATTGTGGCAATGTTTCTAAGCTGGAATAGACAGGACTGGGAGAGAGTCTGGATGTGAGGAATAAAGCAGAGGACAGAGTCAAGTGTGACACCAAGGCAGCGGGCTTAGGAGACTGAGGAAATTGTGGCATTATTGACAGAGGGAGATTTGAGGGGAGAAGGTGACTCTGGCAGGAGGAAAGATAACTAAAGTTCTGTTTTGGACATGTTGAGCTTTAGGTAGCATTGGGACATCCATGTGCTGAAAGACAGTTGGTTACATGAGATAGTACAGAAGGGGAGAGGTCAGGGGACGATATATAGATTTGGGTCTCATCAGCATAGAGGTGGTACTAGAGGCTGAATGAGTGAACTAGATCCCCACAAGAAGAGGTGTACAGTGAAAAAAGTAAAGGGCCAAGAACAGAGCCTTGTGGGACCCCAACAGATAGTTGGAGTGGAGGGAAGGATGTGCCAGAGGTAGAAACACTAAAGGAGTCAGGAAATGAACCAGGAAAGAATTGTGTCGTAAAGGACAATGGAGTGAAGTGTGTAGTCGAGAAGAGGGTAATCAACAATCTCAAAATCATCTGAGAGGTCCAAGAAAATGAGTATGAGAAATGACCTTTAGGCTTTGCAGTAAGATCATTGATCACTTCATAAGTATTACAGAATCCGATGAAGGTAATTGTTGTCTACATTCATAGAGCTTTCCTGGATCACAAATATTGCCAATTGTTTTGACCAACTTTCACCCTGCAGACACTCCGCACCGTGCCCATATTGTAAGGTCTACTTTAGATAACGGTCTGTAATTTATTTAAATTGGATTTAGAACCACGTTCTGTCCCACTTATAATGCTGATTGTCTTAACCACTTTAAATAACTTGACAAAAACCCGCTCTCCTGGATATAATAGGTATATTAGTATAGTTTCGGAATGACGTTGTGCAATAGACTTTCATAGGAGTATGGCAACAAAAATACATTAACCAGTTATTAGTGCTAGGACATGCACAATGCAAGGAAAACCACTATCTCAAAGATGCAAATATATAGTATTTTGAGCCTAGATGCTCACTCCAAGGATTACTAACAACACAGAGAAATATATAGTTTTCGGACTACCATTGCAAGTAGTATCATGTTGTTAAATAAGTGTATTTGTACTGTTAAAATTGTCAGTGGCATTAAACAGGTTTAACACATAGTAGGTTAAATTCAGTCTCCACAAAGCTCCCAAATGGACAAGATGCATTGTTGCCCCAAACAGATAATAGACATATTCACTAATCTTGTTATTTCTCTCTGACAGGAATAGAATGATCAGACGCATCATCTGGATGGAGACGATCTTCAAACAAGAAACGTCAGATTCAAATGGATGTTTTCAATGGAAATAGTTAGATCAAATACATGTTCAATAAAATCTTGTTATGCTCTATTCTAATTATTCATCACACACATAATGTATTTGTTGTTGTTGATGCAATTGTAGAGAATATAGGAATGTCCTGGCTTGTGTCAGTCATATCATCATAAGTAAATTCTGTGCTCATAACTATGAATATTTTCTACGATTACATTTGAGTTCACGTCAAAATGTCCATTAAACTTATTGCACACACCTGTTTGTAAATATCAGCAATTTTATTGAATCTACAAAATAACACCCCCGCACCACAGATTATTACATTTTTTATTATTATTCACATTAATCCAGTATTACATAAGAACTGACAATTAGCAAAACATCCATATGGTCCCCAGGTCAGTCCTTCCAGCTGTTGTGTCCACCCATTCAGATCTGTCCGTCCCCAGCAGACTGGCATGTAATAAACAGACAGAAAGCAGAGGGTTAATGCGGTGAGTGGAGCAATCTCCCCCCCTATCTCTGTAACTACACTTCTCCTGCCCTCTTACGGGGTCCTCTCCTTACACCCATCTGGTCCTGAAGTCAGATGTTCCTGTGTCCGGCTCGTCCACTGTTCATTTCTACCACACAAACATTCCGGATCATTTTCACTCTTGTATAAAACCAATATAACCACGTTAAACTAACACTGGTTAGTGAGTACTTAAACCTAACATATAAAAACAAATAAACTTATTAGTAATACGTAAAACACAAAGTAAACCTAAAACATTGGTCTGAAAACTTGAAAAAGATGTTCTAGGCTCTCGATTGGAATCCTCGGCAAAATGCAAATATAAATAAAAAAAACGGGATTTATACTTATGATAAATCTTTTTCTCTGAGTCAATCTGGGGGACACTCCTTAACCATGGGGTTGAGTCGGGGGGAGGAGTCTGGCACCCAAAGAGTTAACTTTTTTCAGCTGACAGCATATCACCCCCGCCAATTACCACATACCTCAGTTTGATTACAAAAGCCATTAGGAAGATAGGCCAATCAACCAAGACACACCACTCAACAGAGGGGGGAGTGGAGACAAAACAACAAAAAGACGGGGGGGATCGGAGTGTCCCCCAGATGGACTCAGAGAAAAAGATTTATCGTAAGTATAAATCCCGTTTTCTCTTTCATCCATCTGGGGGACACTCCTTAACCATGGGGACTTACAAAAGCAATTCATCTGAAGGGTGGGACAGCTCTGATCTCCTTGCACGCAGAACACTACAGCCAAAGGAGGCGTCCCCAGACGCAAATATATTAAATTGGTAGAATTTCGTAAAGGTATGGACCAAGGACCAGGTGGCTGCTCTGCACAGCTGGTCCGCCGTGGCTCTATTACGAGCCGCCCAAGACGCCCCAACTGACCGGGTAGAATGGGCAACAATACGTTTCGGCACAGGGAGATTAATACTTTGGACATAAGCCTCCCTGATAGTCAGGGTAAGCCATCTGGCAATAGTTTGCTTAGATGCTGGCCATCCCCGTTTGGAAAAGTCAAACAACACAAATAGAGACTCTGTCTTACGTATCTTTGCAGATCTCTTAACATATATACGTAATGCCCTCACTACGTCCAAATATTTATTTGTCTTTGTTCTTCTGTTTGGTTCTTGTCCATCAACCACCAGCTGAGGACCTACCTCCTCTACTGGTACCTCGAGCACGGGAATGCTCCTCTGGGATGGGACCCTGCACAGGGTAAGGTCGTGAAAGATGTCACCATCTTTCCCAGCAGCTTCAAAGACCTGGCTACTGACAGCCTCTTGTCTGACAGGATCCTGCCTGTCCATTCCATCTAGGACCTCAACTTGTCCTGTGGAAACAACCTTCTGCTGCGTACCAAGTCCCTCACTAGTCTCAAGAAACTCATTCTTAGACAAGGGATTCTCTGTGACCCTTTCAGACTCTAGAAGTTCGGTCATAGACTGAACAACTCGTCTAGCCTTAGCACCCTGAATGGGTGTGACTAAAACCTTTTCCCTAACTGGAAATTCTAAGCCTGTATAGCTTCGTCTGAACGAAGCAAATCGACAGCCCTGAGCTCTTTCTGATTTTACAGAAGCCAGCGAGGTAATTTTTTTCCAAAACCTGAGGTGAGCTGGTCCCATGAATTCTATCACGATATTCTGGACCTACTCGTCTACCGAGGACCCTGTCTGCTGCCGGGCAAACCCAAGCAGCCGTCCTCCCACCCCACCCTCTGGAACCAGAGGTGGGTGGTAGTCATGCCGCTGGTCTATCCGGCAGCTTGGCAGAAGAAGCTCTCCGCGCCACAGGGGCAAAGGATGACCTTCTCCTACGGGACTGTCTCCTGGGTTCCACGGCCCCTGGATCGGTAGTCTGGCGTCTGCCAGACCCGCCCTCGTAAGGAGGCTGTCTGATAGAACTAAACCTAAGCCTAGCCCTAGGTCTTGGAGTATTTACAGGCAAGGACGTCTTCTTGCCCCCTGAAGCCTGTAAAATCCAAGAGTCTAATTCTGGACCAAATAACATCCCACCCGTATACGGGATGGATTCTAATGATCGTTTAGACTCTGCATCCTCATTCCAAGCCCTTAACCATAACGCCCTTCTAGCTACTACAGCTGTAGCTGAAATAGACGAAGCTATGGAGGCCGAATTATGGGCCGCTTCATATACATAGCCTGCTGCCTCCCTTAGCTGCATGGCCAGAGGCAGTAAATCTGAATCCTGCAAGGCAGACTCTAACTGCCCTGCCCAGACTTCCATGGCCCTAGCTACCCAGGTAGAGGACAATGCTGGCCTGAGGCTAATCCCGGCGGCCGAGAAGATCGACTTCAGCAGGGATTCTAATTTCTTGTCAGTCGCGTCCTGTAAGGTCGCTGACCCGGGTACAGGTAGTGTAGTCTGACGAACCAATCTCGCCACAGGTGCATCCACCTTTGCCAGCTGTTCCCAACGGGTCATATCCTCCTCCTGAAGGGGATACAATACGCCAAACTTCCTTGGCATAGAGAACCTTTTATCTGGATTTTTCCAAGAGGCCTCTACAATATCCCTCAACTCAACTGAGGGAGGGAACCTGACCACCTGCTTAGAAGCCTTCTTAAAGAGGGAGCGGTCCAAAGACTTCGTCTCCTCTACTTCAGCAACCCCCAGGGTCTGACAAACTGCTCTTACCAGATCGTCCATACCCTGGTGCCTAGAGTTTCCTTCTGACTCTATAATGGACACATCTGAATTGTCCAACAATTCCCCCTCCTCCACTGAGGAACTCTCAGAGTCTGACACTGACCACAGCGCTTTAGCTGTTTGTCTACGTCTTTTAACACTACGCTTGTGTCTGGGGTTCTCCAGTAGATGGGTAAGCCGGTCCAGGCTTTTAGCCACCGCTGACCAACCCACCTCTGCCATCTGGGAAATCCCCGGGAGGGCTGGGGAGGGAAATACACCGACCCCTGGGGAAAATAACTCATCTGTCATTCCTACTGTTATACCCTGAAAAGCCACCGATGTAGCTGGGATCTCAACTGGTTTAGATAACAGATTTATAAGGGTATTAACTCCCTGTATTAAGGCAGCCGCCCACTCAGGAGGATCTACCGTTATGGTAGAGGTGTCTATAGGCTGTTTCACAGGGGCCACAGTGCAGGCTGCACAGAGCCCCCCCTGATCCAGCCGTTCACTTGTTAGTTTAACATTACATTTTGAACAGACATTATGTTTGGTACGTGTTGTTTTGCTTTTATCTGCCATCACAAGATAAGAAAAACGAAATCACGTTTCAAAATTCACAAACACTTCTCCAATTTGTCAGAAAATACAGATTAGGTTATATTAACATATCATAGTATTTCTGATTTAAATAAGACAGGCTTGGAGAACTTTATAGTTTTCTCATAAACAACAGTTCTCTCAACACATCATTGTCTTAAGATATACATGTCTACACATGCACACACATACACACAGAAGAAAATAAAAGTAATACTCAGCGGGAAGATATGTGTCAACAGTGCACTTCTCTTCAAATGACTGCTGCAACTGTCCTCCTTTTAAAGCTTGGCGCCAAAAAGGGATCTTCCACGTGCTCACTCAGCGGGGGAGGGGAAGAGGTGCTTCTCAACACATTGTCCTACCACTGGAATCTCTTTCTGTGTCTCTGCTAACAGCGATTTCCCCATTCTACTTAGGTGAAATCCTGTTGCTTTATCTTTCTCACATTTTGCTAACACACCGCAAAATACAGGTACATATTTATCTATGAACCAGTCAAAAGATAGTATTTCTGTTCCTTTTCCTCTATATAGAGAGTATAAGGTATAATTAGTCAAGCTGAAAGGCTGTTCCTCAAACACATTCCCTTTCCACTGGCTCTCCTTCTGTGTTGTTTACTTTAACAGCGTTTTGCCCTTTCTCTTATATTAGGGGAAAACCTGTTAGAATGTGTTCCCCGCTAGCGCTACTCAAAGCGCGCCATCCTCAAGAATTCACTGCCATCCCCAAGGGAGGAGGAACTTGGTATACTCCAGCTGGCTTCCGGGGAACCTCAGCAGTAAAGGCGCTCTCTGCCTAATGGCAGCGCCCGTCCTGCATCAGCGGGGAGAGTCTCTTGCCGACTGCTTCCCGCTGTGAGAAGCGCTTCTTACCTCTCTGTCAGCGGGCCCCCCCCCCCCGACAGGCGCTTCTCCCACGAGTCAGCTCCGTTTACACGGAGCCTCTCGCCACTGTCAAAAGAAAAAAACTGCAACAGAAAAGGAAAAAACCTATAACCAGTGAACCCTGTTCCCTGTCTCTCTTGGAGCTCTTCAGGTGCAACCTTCTTCCAAGGGCACCCAATTTAAACTGAGGTATGTGGGAATTGGCGGGGGTGATATGCTGTCAGCTGAAAAAAGTTAACTCTTTGGGTGCCAGACTCCTCCCCCCGACTCAACCCCATGGTTAAGGAGTGTCCCCCAGATGGATGAAAGAGAAAGGATTGGTATTCAGTAAGTTATGAGCACTTTAATATAAAATAAAACCTGCTGATACCCACGTCCAATGGACTCCTCAATCACATGCTGGTACACCCAACCACCAGCTTCCATGAAATAGTTGGTGGCATCATGAGATCTTATAGGTACCAGACACGCAATGGTCATATCCAGACACATCTGCTGGTATGAAAGAGGGAGAGGCAGGTGGCACTGGGGTGGGAGGGAGAGTACACAGGAGAGCAGAAGGGGTAAAGACATGGGGAGAGGAGAACAGGGGGCACAGGGGTGGGAGGGAGAGTACACAGGAGAGCAGAAGGGGTAAAGACATGGGGAGAGGAGAACAGGGAGCACAGGGGTGGGAGGGAGAGTACAGAGGAGAGCAGAAGGGGTAAAGACATGGGAGAGGAGAACAGGGAGCACAGGGGTGGGAGGGAGAGTACACAGGACAGCAGAAGGGGTAAAGACATGGGGAGAGGAGAACAGGGGACACAGGGGTGGGAGTGAGAGTACACAGTAAAGCAGAAGGGGTAACGACATGGGGAGAGGAGAACAAGGAGCACAGGGGTGGGAGGGAGCATACACAGGAGAGCAGAAGGGGTAAAGACATGGGGAGAGAAGAACAGGGGGCACAGGGGGCACAGGGGAGGGAGGGAGCATACACAGGAGAGCAGAAGGGGTAAAGACATGGGGAGAGGAGAACAGGGAGCACAGGGGTGGGAGGGAGAGTACACAGTAAAGCAGAAGGGGTAACGACATGCGGAAAGGAGAACAGGGGGCACAGGGGCGAGAGGGAGAATACACAGGAGAGCAGAAGGGGTAAAGACATGGGGAGAGAAGAACAGGGGGCACAGGGGAGGGAGGGAGAGTACACAGGACAGCAGAAGGGGTAAAGACATGGGGAGAGGAGAACAGGGAGCACAGGGGTGGGAGGGAGAGTACACAGTAAAGCAGAAGGGGTAAAGACATGGGGAAAGGAGAACAGGGGGCACAGGGGCGAGAGGGAGAATACACAGGAGAGCAGAAGGGGTAAAGACATGGGGAGAGGAGAACAGGGGGCACAGAGGTGGGAGGGAGAATACACAGCAGAGCAGAAGGGGTAAAGACATGGGGAGAGAAGAACAGGGGGCACAGGGCTGGGATGGAGAGTACACAGGAGAGCAGAAGGGGTAAAGACATGGGGAGAGGAGAACAGGGGGCCCAA
>NC_134407.1:226495304-226559516 GCF_038048845.1 Mixophyes fleayi | reverse complement strand
TGGGAGCACAAGGGTTAAAAAACGGGGGGGGGCAGCATGTCAGAGGGGGTTAAAAAATAAGGGGGGGGCACAGAGGGGTTAAAAAACGGGAAAGCAGCATGTCAAAGGGGTTAAAAACGGGGGAAGCAGCATGTCAGAGGGGTTAAAAAAATGAGGGGGAGCACAGAGGGGTTAAAAAACGGGAAAGCAGCATGTCAGAGGGGTTAAAAATGAGTGGGGGCACAGAGGGGTTAAAAACGGGGAAGCAGCATGTCAGAGGGGTTAAAAATTGAGGGGGGAGCACAGAGTGGTTAAAAAACGGGGAGAAGCAGCATGTCAGAGGGGTTAAAAATGAGGGGGAGCACAGAGGGGTTAAAAAATGGGGAAAGCAGCATGTCAGAGGGGTTAAAAAAATGAGTGGGGGCACAGAGGGGGTTAAAAAATGGGAAAGCAGCATGTCAGAGGGGTTAAAAATTGAGGGGGGAGCACAGAGGGGTTAAAAAACGGGGAAAGCAGCATGTCAGAGGGGTTAAAAAATGAGGGGGAGCACAGAGGGGGTTAAAAAATGGGAAGCAGCATGTCAGAGGGGTTTAAAAAATGAGTGGGGGCACAGAGGGGTTAAAAAATGGGGAAAGCAGCATGTCAGAGGGGTTAAAATTGAGGGGGGGAGCACAGAGGGGTTAAAAAACGGGAAGCAGCATGTCAGAGGGGGTTAAAAAATGAGAGGGGCACAGATGGGTTAAAAAATGGGAAAGCAGCATGTCAGAGGGGTTAAAAATTGAGGGGGGAGCACAGAGGGTTAAAAAATGGGAAAGCAGCATGACAGAGGGGGTGAAAAAATGAGAGGGGCACAGATGGGTTAAAAAACGGGGCAGTATGGCACAGTGGGGTTAATAAACAGGGGTCAGCATGGCACAGTGGGGTTAAAAAATGGTGGGCAGCATGACACAGTGGGGTTACAAAGGGGGGGGGGGGGAGGCATGGCACAGTGGGATTGAAAAGGGGGGGAGCAGCATAGTATAGTCTGATGAAGGGGAGCCAGATGAAGGGGGGCAAAAACAGCATGGAGGGCACAGTGTGATCATAAGGCATGGCGATGATGAAGGGGGCACATTATTGTAATATTGGAGCTGGAGGAAGGCCTAATTATTAATCGTGGGTGCTATTGATTTAACGCTGGGGCTGGCTGTAATTTTCTAAATGTAGCCATTTTTTTTTCAAAATAGGTCCTTTAACATTTCTGGATCCGGACAAGCCACAACTAAAGAAAGCAGCAGCCACAGGTGGAGAAAGTGAGAAGAACAGGTAGGAGAGAGCAGCACAGTGTGTGAAATGTTGTGATTCTAGTAGGGGACAATACCAATTTTTGGTGAATGTTGTGTCCAATGTAAGGTGTAGGCCAAGACTGAAACTGTTTGTGTACACACTGCATTGTTTGTATACTACCCTGTGGTGGTAGATGTCCTGAAAGTCAGGAGTGCTTAAACATATGTGACGCTCCGGCGAATTGAGAGCCTAGTGGTTTTTATGTTAGCCACGCCCCAATGGCACGTTTGCCACGCCCCCCAAATGCATGACCGCACCTCCCAAAATTTTTGCACTGCCGTTTGGCTAGCCACGCCCCTGAATATATGACCATATACCTAATCTTTTTTGCGCCGCTGTAAGGCGGCGCAAAAAAATTTTGGGGCTTACTTCACTATGAGGGGGGGCCCCATGAATTTGTTGTACCCGGGCCCTGAATTCTTCTTGGCAGCCCTGGGTAGAGTAGACAGGAGAGCAGAAGAGGTAAAGACATGGGGAGAGGAGAACAGGGGGCACAGGGGTGGGGGAGAGAAGAACAGGGGGCACAGGGGGCACAGGGGAGGGAGGGAGCATACACAGGAGAGCAGAAGAGGTAAACACATGGGTGAGAGGAGAACAGGGGGGCACAGGGGGCACAGGGGTGGGAGGGAGAGTACACAAGAGAGCAGAAGGGGTAAAGACATGGGGAGAGGAGAACAGGGGGCAGAGGGGTGGTGGGAGGGAGAGTACACAGGAGAGCAGAAGAGGTAAACACATGGGAGAGGAGAACAGGGGGCACAGAGGTGGGAGGGAGAGTACACAGGGGAGCAGAAGGGGTAACCACATGGGAAGAGGAGAACAGTGGGAACAGGGGGCACAGGGGTGGGAGGGAGAGTACACAGGAGAGCAGAAGGGGTAAAGACATTGGGAGAGGAGAACAGGGGGCACAGGGGTGGGAGGGAGAGTACACAGGGGAGCAGAAGGGGTAACGACATGGGAAGAGGAGAACAGGGGGAACAGGGAGCACAGGGGTGGGAGGGAGAGTACACAGGAGAGCAGAAGGGGTAAAGACATTGGGAGAGGAGAACTGGGGGCACAGGGGTGGGAGGGAGAATACACAGGAGAGCAGAAGAGGTAAACACATGGGGAGAGAAGAACAGGGGGCACAGGGGTGGGAGGGAGAGTACACAGGAGAGCAGAAGAGGTAAACACATGGGGAGAGGAGAACAGGGGGCACAGGGGTGGGAGGGAGAGTAACACAGGAGAGCAGAAGGGGTAAAGACCTGGGGAGAGGAGAACAGGGGTGGGAGGGTGAGTACACAGGAGAGCAGAAGGGGGTAAAGACATGGGAGAGGAGAACAGGGGGCACAGGGGTGGGAGGGAGAGTACACAGGGGAGCAGAAGGGGTAACGACATGGGAAGAGGAGAACAGGGGGCACAGAGGTGGGAGGGAGAGTACACAGGAGAGCAGAAGGGGGTAAAGACCTGGGGAGAGGAGAACAGGGGTGGGAGGGTGAGTACACAGGAGAGCAGAAGGGGTAAAGACATGGGGAGAGGAGAACAGGGGTGGGAGGGAAGTACACAGGGGAGCAGAAGGGGTAAAGACATGGGGAGAGGAGAACAGGGAGCACAGGGGTGGGAGTGAGAGTACACAGTAAAGCAGAAGGGGTAACGACATGGGGAGAGGAGACAAGGAGCACAGGGTGGGAGGGAGCATACACAAGAGAGCAGAAGGGGTAAAGACATGGGGAGAGAAGAACAGGGGGCACAGGGGTGGGGGAGAGGAGAACAGGGAGCACAGGGGTGGGAGGGAGAATACACAGGAGAGCAGAAGAGGTAACAACATGGGGAGAGAAGAACAAAGAGCACAGGAGTGGGAAAAAGAGTAGACAGGAGAGCAGAAGGGGTAAACACATGGGGAGAGAAGAACAGGGAGCACAGAGTGGGAGGGAGAGTAGACAGGAGAGCAGAAGGGGTATAGACATGGGGAGAGGAGAACAGGGGGCACAGGAGTGGCAGGGAGAGTAGACAGGAGAGCAGAAGGGGTAAAGACATGGGGAGAGGAGAACAGGGGGGCACAGGGGTGGGAGGGAGAATACACAGGAGAGCAGAAGAGGTAACAACATGGGGAGAGAAGAACAAAGAGCACAGGAGTGGGAGGGAGAGTAGACAGGAGAGCAGAAGGGGTATAGACATGGGGAGAGGAGAACAGGGGGCACAGGAGTGGCAGGGAGAGTAGACAGGAGAGCAGAAGGGGTAAAGACATGGGGAGAGGAGAACAGGGGGCACAGGGGTGGGAGGGAGAATACACAGGAGAGCAGAAGAGGTAACAACATGGGGAGAGAAGAACAAAGAGCACAGGAGTGGGAGGGAGAGTAGACAGGAGAGCAGAAGGGGTAAAGACATGGGGAGAGGAGAACAGGGGGCACAGGATTGGGAGGGAGAGTACACAGGAGAGCAGAAGGGGGTAAAGACATGGGGAGAGGAGAACAGGGGGCACAGGATTGGGAGGGAGAGTACACAGGAGAGCAGAAGGGGTAAAGACATGGGGAGAGGAGAACAGGGGGGCACAGGGGTGGGGGGAGTTACTATCTGTAATATTTGTTATTCACCTTCATAACTACTCATTAGGAAGTTAATATTTGTTTGAAGCAGATGCTGTAATACCAGTATACCAGACACTGATTCTATGCAGAATAATAAGAAAATACAATTACCATCTGCCAGATAACACAATCTCCCCTCTTTACTTTCTCTTACTTAAACACACCATTAGTGGTTAGAGACCAGGTGGAACGCACAACCCGGAAGTCTGGTGGAACACAGAACCCGGAAGTCTGGTGGAACACACAACCCGGAAGTCTGGTGGAACGCACAATCAGGAAGTCAGGTGGACCGCACAGACCGGAAGTCGGCGTGTAACATCTTCCGGGTGAGAGGAGGCAGTGGCTGGCAGGGGTAAGTACATAGATATATAATGATACACATATAACACAGATACAGGATGATGAAGGTGTTAGGTCAGATGTATGAGGATGTGGAGCAGGAATTAGGAGGCTGCACCCACCTCATAGTCTCCTATCTCCCCCCTCAGCCCCATCATATCAGTGTATGTCTGCCCACAGCATCCTAATGCCCACCTCATGCCCTCATAGTGCCCACTGCCCAGCCTGCTGATGCCCACCTTATATCCTCTGTATACACCTCATAGCCAGGTCATGTCCACCTTATATCCTCTGTATACATCATAGCCAGGTCATGTCCACCTTATATCCTCTGTATACACATCATAGCCAGGTCATGTCCACCTTATATCCTCTGTATACACATCATAGCCAGGTCATGTCCACCTTATATCCTCTGTATACACATCATAGCCAGGGCATGTCCACCTTATATCCTCTGTATACACATCATAGCCAGGTCATGTCCACCTTATATCCTCTGTATACACATCATAGCCAGGTCATGCCCACCTTCTA
Source organism: Mixophyes fleayi (assembly GCF_038048845.1). Lineage (NCBI taxonomy): Eukaryota > Metazoa > Chordata > Amphibia > Anura > Limnodynastidae > Mixophyes > Mixophyes fleayi. The sequence continues at coordinate 226,554,771 of NC_134407.1, read as the reverse complement.
TCCTCTATACACATCATACCCAGGTCATGTCCACCTTATATCCTCTATACACATCATACCCAGGTCATGTCCACCTTATATCCTCTATACACATCATAGCCAGGTCATGTCCACCTTATATCCTCTGTATACACATCATAGCCAGGTCATGTCCACCTTATATCCTCTGTATACACCTCATAGCCAGGTCATGTCCACCTTATATCCTCTGTATACATCATAGCCAGGTCATGTCCACCTTATATCCTCTGTATACACATCATAGCCAGGTCATGTCCACCTTATATCCTCTGTATACACATCATAGCCAGGGCATGTCCACCTTATATCCTCTGTATACACATCATAGCCAGGTCATGTCCACCTTATATCCTCTGTATACACATCATAGCCAGGTCATGCCCACCTTCTATCCTCTATACACATCATACCCAGGTCATGTCCACCTTATATCCTCTATACACATCATACCCAGGTCATGTCCACCTTATATCCTCTATACACATCATAGCAGGTCATGTCCACCTTATATCCTCTGTATACACATCATAGCCACGTCATGTCCACCTTATATCCTCTGTATACACATCATAGCCAGGTCATGCCCAACTTATATCCTCTGTATACACCTTATAGCCAGGTCATGTCCACCTTATATCCTCTGTATACACATCATAGCCAGGTCATGCCCACCTTATATCCTCTGTATACACATAGCCAGGTCATGTCCACCTTATATCCTCTGTATACACATCATAGCCAGGTCATGCCCACCTTATATCCTCTGTATACACATCATAGCCAGGTCATGCCCACCTTATATCCTCTGTATACATCATAGCCAGGTCATGTCCACCTTATATCCTCTGTATACACATCATAGCCAGGTCATGTCCACCTTATATCCTCTGTATACACATCATAGCCAGGTCATGGCCACCTTATATCCTCTGTATACACATCATAGCCAGGTCATGTCCACCTTATATCCTCTGTATACACCTCATAGCCAGGTCATGTCCACCTTATATCCTCTGTATACACCTTATAGCCAGGTCATGTCCATCTTATATCCTCTGTATACACATCATAGCCAGGTCATGTCCACCTTATATCCTCTGTATACACATCATAGCCAGGGCATGTCCACCTTATATCCTCTGTATACACATCATAGCCAGGTCATGTCCACCTTATATCCTCTGTATACACATCATAGCCAGGTCATGCCCACCTTATATCCTCTATACACATCATACCCAGGTCATGTCCACCTTATATCCTCTATACACATCATACCCAGGTCATGTCCACCTTATATCCTCTATACACATCATAGCCAGGTCATGTCCACCTTATATCCTCTGTATACACATCATAGCCACGTCATGTCCACCTTATATCCTCTGTATACACATCATAGCCAGGTCATGCCCAACTTATATCCTCTGTATACACCTTATAGCCAGGTCATGTCCACCTTATATCTTCTGTATACACATCATAGCCAGGTCATGCCCACCTTATATCCTCTGTATACACATCATAGCCAGGTCATGTCCACCTTATATCCTCTGTATACACATCATAGCCAGGTCATGCCCACCTTATATCCTCTGTATACACATCATAGCCAGGTCATGCCCACCTTATATCCTCTGTATACACATCATAGCCAGGTCATGTCCACCTTATATCCTCTGTATACACATCATAGCCACGTCATGTCCACCTTATATCCTCTGTACACACATCATACCCAGGTCATGTCCACCTTATATCCTCTGTACACACATCATACCCAGGTCATGTCCACCTTATATCCTCTGTATACACATCATAGCCAGGTCATGTCCACCTTATATCCTCTGTATACACATCATAGCCAGGTCATGTCCACCTTATATCCTCTGTATACACATCATAGCCAGGTCATGTCCACCTTATATCCTCTGTATACACATCATAGCCAGGTCATGCCCACCTTATATCCTCTGTATACACATCATAGCCAGGTCATGTCCACCTTATATCCTCTGTATACACATCATAGCCAGGTCATGTCCACCTTATATCCTCTGTACACATCATAGCCAGGTCATGTCCACCTTATATCCTCTGTACACATCATAGCCAGGTCATGTCCACCTTATATCCTCTGTACACACATCATAGCCAGGTCATGTCCACCTTATATCCTCTGTATACACATCATAGCCAGGTCATGTCCACCTTATATCCTCTGTATACACATCATAGCCAGGTCATGCCCACCTTATATCCTCTGTATACACCTCATAGCCAGGTCATGCCCACCTTATATCCTCTGTATACACATCCATGCCAGGTCATGCCCACCTTATATCCTCTGTACACATCATAGCCACGTCATGTCCACCTTATATCCTCTGTATACACATCATAGCCAGGTCATGTCCACCTTATATCCTCTGTACACATCATAGCCAGGTCATGTCCACCTTATATCCTCTGTATACACATCATAGCCAGGTCATGTCCACCTTATATCCTCTGTATACACATCATAGCCAGGTCATGTCCACCTTATATCCTCTGTATACACATCATAGCCAGGTCATGTCCACCTTATATCCTCTGTATTCACATCATAGCCACGTCATGTCCACCTTATATCCTCTGTATACACATCATAGCCAGGTCATGGCCACCTTATATCCTCTGTATACACATCATAGCCAGGTCATGTCCACCTTATATCCTCTGTATACACATCATAGCCAGGTCATGTCCACCTTATATCCTCTGTATACACCTCATAGCCAGGTCATGTCCACCTTATATCCTCTGTATACACATCATAGCCAGGTCATGCCCACCTTATATCCTCTGTATACACCTCATAGCCAGGTCATGCCCACCTTATATCCTCTGTATACACATCATTGCCAGGTCATGCCCACCTTATATCCTCTGTACACATCATAGCCACGTCATGTCCACCTTATATCCTCTGTATACACCTCATAGCCAGGTCATGTCCACCTTATATCCTCTGTATACACCTCATAGCCAGGTCATGTCCACCTTATTTCCTCTGTATACACCTCATAGCCAGGTCATGCCCACCTTATATCCTCTGTATACACATCATAGCCAGGTCATGTCCACCTTATATCCTCTGTACATATCATAGCCACGTCATGTCCACCTTATATCCTCTGTATACACCTCATAGCCAGGTCATGTCCACCTTATATCCTCTGTATACACCTCATAGCCAGGTCATGTCCACCTTATATCCTCTGTACACACATCATAGCCAGGTCATGTCCACCTTATATCCTCTGTATACACATCATAGCCAGGTCATGCCCACCTTATATCCTCTGTATATACATCATAGCCAGGTCATGCCTACCTTATATCCTCTGTATACACATCGTAGCCAGGTCATGTCCACCTTATATCCTCTGTATACACATCATAGCCAGGTCATGTCCACCTTATTTCCTCTGTATACACCTCATAGCCAGGTCATGCCCACCTTATATCCTCTGTATACACATCATAGCCACGTCATGTCCACCTTATATCCTCTGTATACACATCATAGCCAGGTCATGCCCACCTTATATCCTCTGTATACACATCATAGCCAGGTCATGTCCACCTTATATCCTCTGTACACACATCATAGCCAGGTCATGTCCACCTTATATCCTCTGTATACACATCATAGCCACGTCATGTCCACCTTATATCCTCTGTATACACATCATAGCCACGTCATGTCCACCTTATATCCTCTGTATACACATCATAGCCAGGTCATGTCCACCTTATATCCTCTGTATACACATCATAGCCAGGTCATGTCCACCTTATATCCTCTGTACAGATCATAGCCAGGTCATGTCCACCTTATATCCTCTGTACACATCATAGCCAGGTCATGTCCACCTTATATCCTCTGTATACACATCATAGCCAGGTCATGTCCACCTTATATCCTCTGTATACACATCATAGCCAGGTCATGCCCACCTTATATCCTCTGTATACACATCATAGCCACGTCATGTCCACCTTATATCCTCTGTATACACATCATAGCCAGGTCATGCCCACCTTATATCCTCTGTATACACATCATAGCCAGGTCATGTCCACCTTATATCCTCTGTATACACATCATAGCCAGGTCATGTCCACCTTATATCCTCTGTATACACATCATAGCCAGGTCATGGCCACCTTATATCCTCTGTATACACATCATAGCCAGGTCATGTCCACCTTATATCCTCTGTATACACATCATAGCCAGGTCATGTCCACCTTATATCCTCTGTATACACCTCATAGCCAGGTCATGTCCACCTTATATCCTCTGTATACACATCATAGCCAGGTCATGCCCACCTTATATCCTCTGTATACACCTCATAGCCAGGTCATGCCCACCTTATATCCTCTGTATACACATCCATGCCAGGTCATGCCCACCTTATATCCTCTGTACACATCATAGCCACGTCATGTCCACCTTATATCCTCTGTATACACCTCATAGCCAGGTCATGTCCACCTTATATCCTCTGTATATACCTCATAGCCAGGTCATGTCCACCTTATTTCCTCTGTATACACCTCATAGCCAGGTCATGTCCACCTTATATCCTCTGTATACACATCATAGCCAGGTCATGCCCACCTTATATCCTCTGTACATATCATAGCCACGTCATGTCCACCTTATATCCTCTGTATACACCTCATAGCCAGGTCATGTCCACCTTATATCCTCTGTATACACCTCATAGCCAGGTCATGTCCACCTTATATCCTCTGTACACACATCATAGCCAGGTCATGTCCACCTTATATCCTCTGTATACACATCATAGCCAGGTCATGCCCACCTTATATCCTCTGTATATACATCATAGCCAGGTCATGCCTACCTTATATCCTCTGTATACACATCGTAGCCAGGTCATGTCCACCTTATATCCTCTGTATACACCTCATAGCCAGGTCATGTCCACCTTATATCCTCTGTATACACCTCATAGCCAGGTCATGTCCACCTTATATCCTCTGTATACACATCATAGCCAGGTCATGTCCACCTTATTTCCTCTGTATACACCTCATAGCCAGGTCATGCCCACCTTATATCCTCTGTATACACATCATAGCCACGTCATGTCCACCTTATATCCTCTGTATACACATCATAGCCAGGTCATGCCCACCTTATATCCTCTGTATACACATCATAGCCAGGTCATGTCCACCTTATATCCTCTGTACACACATCATAGCCAGGTCATGTCCACCTTATATCCTCTGTATATACATCATAGCCAGGTCATGTCCACCTTATATCCTCTGTATACACATCATAGCCAGGTCATGTCCACCTTATATCCTCTGTATACACATCATAGCCAGGTCATGTCCACCTTATTTCCTCTGTATACACCTCATAGCCAGGTCATGCCCACCTTATATCCTCTGTATACACATCATAGCCACGTCATGTCCACCTTATATCCTCTGTATACACATCATAGCCAGGTCATGTCCACCTTATATCCTCTGTATACACATCATAGCCAGGTCATGTCCACCTTATATCCTCTGTATACACCTCATAGCCAGGTCATGTCCACCTTATATCCTCTGTATACACATCATAGCCAGGTCATGCCCACCTTATATCCTCTGTATACACCTCATAGCCAGGTCATGCCCACCTTATATCCTCTGTATACACATCCATGCCAGGTCATGCCCACCTTATATCCTCTGTACACATCATAGCCACGTCATGTCCACCTTATATCCTCTGTATACACATCATAGCCACGTCATGTCCACCTTATATCCTCTGTATACACATCATAGCCAGGTCATGCCCACCTTATATCCTCTGTATACACATCATAGCCAGGTCATGTCCACCTTATATCCTCTGTACACACATCATAGCCAGGTCATGTCCACCTTATATCCTCTGTATATACATCATAGCCAGGTCATGTCCACCTTATATCCTCTGTATACACATCATAGCCAGGTCATGTCCACCTTATATCCTCTGTATACACATCATAGCCAGGTCATGTCCACCTTATTTCCTCTGTATACACCTCATAGCCAGGTCATGCCCACCTTATATCCTCTGTATACACATCATAGCCACGTCATGTCCACCTTATATCCTCTGTATACACATCATAGCCAGGTCATGTCCACCTTATATCCTCTGTATACACATCATAGCCAGGTCATGTCCACCTTATATCCTCTGTATACACCTCATAGCCAGGTCATGTCCACCTTATATCCTCTGTATACACATCATAGCCAGGTCATGCCCACCTTATATCCTCTGTATACACCTCATAGCCAGGTCATGCCCACCTTATATCCTCTGTATACACATCCATGCCAGGTCATGCCCACCTTATATCCTCTGTACACATCATAGCCACGTCATGTCCACCTTATATCCTCTGTATACACCTCATAGCCAGGTCATGTCCACCTTATATCCTCTGTATATACCTCATAGCCAGGTCATGTCCACCTTATTTCCTCTGTATACACCTCATAGCCAGGTCATGCCCACCTTATATCCTCTGTATACACATCATAGCCAGGTCATGCCCACCTTATATCCTCTGTACATATCATAGCCACGTCATGTCCACCTTATATCCTCTGTATACACATCATAGCCAGGTCATGTCCACCTTATATCCTCTGTATACACCTCATAGCCAGGTCATGTCCACCTTATATCCTCTGTATACACATCATAGCCAGGTCATGTCCACCTTATTTCCTCTGTATACACCTCATAGCCAGGTCATGCCCACCTTATATCCTCTGTATACACATCATAGCCACGTCATGTCCACCTTATATCCTCTGTATACACATCATAGCCAGGTCATGCCCACCTTATATCCTCTGTATACACATCATAGCCAGGTCATGTCCACCTTATATCCTCTGTACACACATCATAGCCAGGTCATGTCCACCTTATATCCTCTGTATATACATCATAGCCAGGTCATGTCCACCTTATATCCTCTGTATACACATCATAGCCAGGTCATGTCCACCTTATATCCTCTGTATACACATCATAGCCAGGTCATGTCCACCTTATTTCCTCTGTATACACCTCATAGCCAGGTCATGCCCACCTTATATCCTCTGTATACACATCATAGCCACGTCATGTCCACCTTATATCCTCTGTACACACATCATACCCAGGTCATGTCCACCTTATATCCTCTGTATACACCTCATAGCCAGGTCATGTCCACCTTATATCCTCTGTATACACCTCATAGCCAGGTCATGCCCACCTTATATCCTCTGTATACACATCATAGCCACGTCATGTCCACCTTATATCCTCTGTATACACATCATAGCCAGGTCATGGCCACCTTATATCCTCTGTATACACACCATAGCCAGGTCATGTCCACCTTATATCCTCTGTATACACTTCATAGCCAGGTCATGTCCACCTTATATCCTCTGTATACACCTCATAGCCAGGTCATGTCCACCTTATATCCTCTGTATACACATCATAGCCAGGTCATGCCCACCTTATATCCTCTGTATACACCTCATAGCCAGGTCATGCCCACCTTATATCCTCTGTATACACATCATTGCCAGGTCATGCCCACCTTATATCCTCTGTACACATCATAGCCACGTCATGTCCACCTTATATCCTCTGTATACACCTCATAGCCAGGTCATGTCCACCTTATATCCTCTGTATACACCTCATAGCCAGGTCATGTCCACCTTATTTCCTCTGTATACACATCATAGCCAGGTCATGTCCACCTTATATCCTCTGTACATATCATAGCCACGTCATGTCCACCTTATATCCTCTGTATACACCTCATAGCCAGGTCATGTCCACCTTATATCCTCTGTATACACCCCATAGCCAGGTCATGTCCACCTTATATCCTCTGTACACACATCATAGCCAGGTCATGTCCAACTTATATCCTCTGTATACACATCATAGCCAGGTCATGCCCACCTTATATCCTCTGTATATACATCATAGCCAGGTCATGCCTACCTTATATCCTCTGTATACACATCGTAGCCAGGTCATGTCCACCTTATATCCTCTGTATACACATCATAGCCAGGTCATGTCCACCTTATTTCCTCTGTATACACCTCATAGCCAGGTCATGCCCACCTTATATCCTCTGTATACACATCATAGACACGTCATGTCCACCTTATATCCTCTGTATACACATCATAGCCAGGTCATGCCCACCTTATATCCTCTGTATACACATCATAGCCAGGTCATGTCCACCTTATATCCTCTGTACACACATCATAGCCAGGTCATGTCCACCTTATATCCTCTGTATACACATCATAGCCAGGTCATGTCCACCTTATATCCTCTGTATACACATCATAGCCAGGTCATGTCCACCTTATATCCTCTGTATACACATCATAGCCAGGTCATGTCCACCTTATTTCCTCTGTATACACCTCATAGCCAGGTCATGCCCACCTTATATCCTCTGTATACACATCATAGCCACGTCATGTCCACCTTATATCCTCTGTACACACATCATACCCAGGTCATGTCCACCTTATATCCTCTGTATACACCTCATAGCCAGGTCATGTCCACCTTATATCCTCTGTATACACCTCATAGCCAGGTCATGCCCACCTTATATCCTCTGTATACACATCATAGCCACGTCATGTCCACCTTATATCCTCTGTATACACATCATAGCCACGTCATGTCCACCTTATATCCTCTGTACATATCATAGCCACGTGCATGTCCACCTTATATCACTCCTGTATTACGACCTCATAGTCCTGGTCATGTCCAGCCTTATATCCTCTTGTATACAGCGCGTCATAGCCATGTCAGTCAACTTATATCCCTCTTGTACACACATCATAGCCAGGGGGGGGGGTGGTCATGTTCACTCTTATATCCGTCTGTAATACACATCAATAGCCAGGTTCATGTCCACCTGTATTTCATCCACCTTATATCCTCTGTATACACCTCATAGCCAGGTCATGTCCACCTTATATCCTCTGTATACACCTCATAGCCAGGTCATGCCCACCTTATATCCTCTGTATACACATCATAGCCACGTCATGTCCACCTTATATCCTCTGTATACACATCATAGCCACGTCATGTCCACCTTATATCCTCTGTATACACATCATAGCCAGGTCATGTCCACCTTATATCCTCTGTATACACCTCATAGCCAGGTCATGTCCACCTTATATCCTCTGTACACACATCATAGCCAGGTCATGTCCACCTTATATCCTCTGTATACACATCATAGCCAGGTCATGCCCACCTTATATCCTCTGTATATACATCATAGCCAGGTCATGCCCACCTTATATCCTCTGTATACACATCATAGCCAGGTCATGCCCACCTTATATCCTCTGTACACACCTCATAGCCAGGTCATGCCCACCTTATTTCCTCTGTATACACATCATAGCCAGGTCATGTCCACCTTATTTCCTCTGTATACACCTCATAGCCAGGTCATGTCCACCTTATATCCTCTGTACACATCATAGCCAGGTCATGTTCACCTTATATCCTCTGTATACACATCATAGCCAGGTCATGTCCACCTTATTTCCTCTGTATACACCTCATAGCCAGGTCATGTCCATCTTATATCCTCTGTATACACCTCATAGCCAGGTCATGTCCACCTTATATCATCTGTATACACATCATAGCCACGTCATGCCCACCTTATATCCTCTGTATACACATCATAGCCACGTCATGTCCACCTTATATCCTCTGTATACACATCATAGCCAGGTCATGCCCACCTTATATCCTCTGTATACACATCATAGCCACGTCATGTCCACCTTATATCCTCTGTATACACATCATAGCCAGGTCATGTCCACCTTATATCCTCTGTATACACATCATAGCCAGGTCATGCCCACCTTATATCCTCTGTATACACATCATAGCCAGGTCATGTCCACCTTATATCCTCTGTATACACATCATAGCCAGGTCATGCCCACCTTATATCCTCTGTATACACATCATAGCCAGGTCATGTCCACTTATATCCTCTGTATACACATCATAGCCAGGTCATGCCCACCTTATATCCTCTGTACACACATCATAGCCAGGTCATGTCCACCTTATATCCTCTGTATATACATCATAGCCAGGTCATGTCCACCTTATATCCTCTGTATATACATCATAGCTAGGTCATGTCCACTTATATCCTCTGTATACACCTCATAGCCAGGTCATGTCCACCTTATATCCTCTGTATACACATCATAGCCAGGTCATGCCCACCTTATATCCTCTGTATACACATCATAGCCAGGTCATGTCCACCTTATGTCCTCTGTATACACATCATAGCCAGGTCATGTCCACCTTATGTCCTCTGTATACACATCATAGCCAGATCATGCCCACCTTATATCCTCTGTATACACATCATAGCCAGGTCATGTCCACCTTATATCCTCTGTATACACATCATAGCCAGGTCATGTCCACTTATATCCTCTGTACACATCATAGCTACGTCATGTCCACCTTATATCCTCTGTATACACCTCATAGCCAGGTCATGCCCACCTTATATCCTCTGTATACACATCATAGCCAGGTCATGCCCACCTTATATCCTCTGTATACACATCATAGCCAGGTCATGCCCACCTTATATCCTCTGTACACACATCATAGCCAGGTCATGTCCACCTTATATCCTCTGTATACACATCATAGCCAGGTCATGTCCACCTTATATCCTCTGTATACACCTCATAGCCAGGTCATGTCCACCTTATATCCTCTGTATACACATCATAGCCAGGTCATGTCCACCTTATATCCTCTGTATACACATCATAGCCAGGTCATGCCCACTTATAGCCTCATAATACTTACGTTACAGCTTATAATTCCTTTAGACGTAATAAACAAGTTTTGTTTATTTTATTGGGGTGTATTATGTTACATGTCTGTGAATGTTTTATCTTTATTGCTGTACAATCTTATTGTGAGAGGTTCTACTTACTTTCACTGTCCTGCCATCTTCCGGGTCCCCATCGCTATGAGTCCCCTATTTTGGTCCAGCCCCCACCAACACGTCATCTATCTGTTTTGATCTGTTCAAACCCAATGATACACCAATGTGTGCCGGCTGTAGACAGAGGACTCAGAACAGGGGGCCCTGAAGATGGCCTGAGCTGCGGGAGAGGTAAATGCTATACAGGGTCTACAGGAAATGTTTATAGATAGAGAATATGTGTTGTGTTTGTAGAATATATACTATATTCTGCACAATTAACACGTAAACAACAACTTCAAATAGGTTCAGTTCCATGTATCTTTTTATTGTTTTCTCTGTCAATACACAGGATTACACAGTGGTGAAGAAGACATCTGGTGAGTGTGAGACACCCAGCAGCCATCCCTGTGTGTCAGGAGGATTGAGCAGGACCCAGAGCCCCATCACGGTGCCTCCACCTCACTGACTGATACATGACAGAGACAATGACCAGAAGATCCTGGAACTGACCAACAAGATCACTCAGCTGCTGACTGGAGAGGTGACTGCTGGGAATGGGACATTATACAGTAACACCAGGGGATGTGTCTGGGTGATGACCATTGTGTGTGTCAGGTTCCTATAAGGTGGATGATGTCACTGTCTATCTCTCCATGCAGGAGGGGGAGTATTTAGAAGGACACAAGGGTCTGTACAAGGACGTGATGATGGAGAATCACCAGCCCCTCACATCACTGGGTAAGAGGAGACTCATTAATAAAATAAGTAGAGAGCAGTTTTGAGGGTCAATTAGATACACATATTAGCTGATAATCACATATAAACAATGTGTTCAGTCACTGTGTGTCTCCTACAGATGGATCCAGTAACAGAAATACCCCAGAGAGATGTCCTCGTCCTCTTTATTCACAGGATTGTACAGAGGAAAATCACAGTGTCCCACAGGAGTATCAGGTAGATGGGATTTAGGGTCTCACCAAATTCAAAAATAGCTAAGTAACCTCTCACTATATGATCTGTAGAGAAGCTGTGTAGGGTCTTAAACAGCAATATTCTATTGCTTTATTTCAGTTAATAAAATCAGACATTGTTATTTTATTGGTTATTTAGGGTGAAGATCTGACTGATATTAAGGTAGAAGTTATAGAGGGAGAAGAAGAGACGTATGTGAGGGGTGATCAGCAGTGTAAGGAGGAGGAAATCCCTACAGATATCAGCACAGGTGAGCAGTGTTCTCCCCAGAAAATGTTTCCAGCTGGGTGACATTAAAAAGTAACTGGGTGGGGGCAGTTGTAATACTTTGCAAAAATATTGAAAAATGTTGGAGGTTATTACCCAAACCATTGGAACAAGGATGGAACCCTCTCACTGTAGTCATGTTACGCAGCACATCGTCAATATTACATTGAAAAAATAAAGGAAGAGAAGGGCGCAGAAATGTAATGTTGATAGATCAATATATGACTCGTATAATGGTGTATAAACCTACTAAGGATAGAAGAATGGTAGGAGGATTAAATTGCGAAGATAAGGAGAAGGCCACAAATTAATAAAATAAATTATAATCAAAAAATAATTAAGCAATTAAAAAACAAAAATGGACTATAAATAAATAATAAAATAGACACGTGTAAGCACTGTAATGTTTGATATAATGTTATATTATTATTATTAGTATTAGCCTCTATAGGGCGCCTCAAAATTTCTGCAGCGTCGTACAGAGACAGACAAAGACCATACAGTTTACCCTGTCCAGAAACATTATACAAATACTACCAGGACTTCAAACATTCCAAACATAGCTTGTATAGTGAAGTAGGAGCAGAAGACGAGATAGAGAAATAAGAGGCAAGAGGGACCTGCTCTACGAGCTTACATCCTAGAGGGACGGCAAACAGACAGGAGGCACAGGGGGAGTCAGAGGAGGGGATCAAGCGCCAGAGAGGGTGGGGTAATCAAGTATGGATAGAAGATTATGTGGGTGACTGGTTGGCTTTGAGGAAAAGATGAGTTTTGAGTGCCTGTTGGAAGGAGCACAAATTAGGGGAGCGTGGGAAGTTGTTTTAATGAAGATGGGCAGCCCGGGAAAAGTCTTGGATTCTGGAGTGGAAGAGGTGATCATGGTGGAGGAGAAGTGACGGTCATTGGCCAACCGCAGGGAACGGGATGGAGTGTGAATGGAGAAGAGGTTAGAAATGTATGGTGCAGTGGAGTGGGAGAGGGCCTTGTAGGTGAGTGTGAGTAGTTTGGAAAGGATTCTGTAGGGGAAGGGGAGCCAGTGAAGAGCGAGGCAGAGAGGGGAGGCAGAAGAGGAAGATGAATCTTGCAGCCGCTTTGAGTATAGACCTGAGGAGGGCGAGGGGGAGGCCAGTGAGAAGAAGGTTACAGTAGTCAATATGGGATATGATGAGAGCATGGATGATGGTTTTGGTGGCATTCTGGGATAGGAAGGTCCGGATATGGGCGATGTTCCGAATTTGGAAGCGACAGGATTGGGCTCTATTGCTTGATTATATGCGTAACCGGAGCCACTTTGAAAGTTGTTGGAACACAAAGGAAATTCTTACCTTAGAGGTCCCTAGTGTAGATATTCCTAGCCCTTAATCTTCTAATGTTCGGCTGCCGGATCAAGCAAATTTGTTTGTTTTCCTCTGTCTTCACCGTGTATGGAATGTGAAAGTGCGTCAGTGGAACGCAAGAGGACGATGGCTGGGAGGTGTCATAATACACTTTGCTTCAACGCATTTCATCCAACTAGCGAACTTTATCAAGGATGAATACTTAGTATAGATGAGGCTATTAATAATCCCGCCTCTTTATGTGATTGGATAAAATTTCCTTTCTTAGTTAAAATCTATAAAATATAATAAAATTGAATTAAAAATGATATTAAAATAATAGCTAAAGTGCCAATCACATGTCCTAAATAGAAAAGATTTTTATATAAGGATAAAAATAAGTGGAAAAACTGAAACGAAAACACAAACAAATAAAATTGACGATGAAAACAAAATTATTAGTGAAAAATAACACAACAAACATCCTAATACAGGTGTACGGGTATGCTAGAGGGAGTGAAGCTGTTGAAACCCGCATTATAGAGAGGAATTTCTTCTATATACAAATGTTCTTTTATATTTTTAGGAAAGAGCACAGCTCAAAGTCACTGTTTAGACCATATGGGATCATCGTTTTCATTAAATAGATCCACTTAGTTTCAGTGCACCATATATTCTCCAGGTAGTCTTCACCTCTCCATAACGTCTACACGTGCTGGATCCCTATAAATATCAATTCTTTTGGATTGCACTTTTGGTTGTTTACAAAACGATTGCAGACATTGTGTGTCTTTAAGCTGCTTCTGATGTTAGAAATGTGTTCAGCATTCCTGATTTTTAAGGTGTGGAATATTCATGCAAAGACACCCTATTAAATGCGGTAACTGAGTACAAGGTTCACACAACACTAATCATCATGAGGAAGAAAAGGATTTTATTTCATTTTATTCCCTTTGTGAGAATCTGAGGACTCGTTGGATAATATTTCATAAATTATACAATGTGGGTAATAAATAAATATCATGAACATTCTAAAGAGAATCATCTGAATATAGTGAGAGATCAACTACATCTCATACCCAGCTAATCGGGGGGAATTTGTAGCAACATTTAGAAAAATGTACTTACCTGAGGTCTGGAAAGGTTCCTAGGTGAGAATAAGATTCAAATAAATATCTATAAAAAGATCTGGAACAAAAAATCACAAGATATAAAAATAACAGCTTGAAAATGATGTTTATATAGTGTTAAGAATAAGAAATACAACCCCTGATGGATGTATATGAGGAAAGGATAATATCATATTGCTTTTGGATGCCCTACAATTATTTCAAGAGATAATGGAAATAATGTTGTAGGTTAGTCAAGATGACAAAATAAAATAAAATATTGGCATGAATATTTCATGATTATAATATAAATTGGCATCATATCTATAGAGTCATTATATATATAAGGATTGGATACATATGACATATAATTTATTGATACATGGGGACCAACTAACTAAATTTAGGACTAAATACAGGAATAACAACAGATGGAGATAAAGATTCTTAGAAACTAGATAATATAAAAGCTGTAACTACATACTGTTTCTGAAGAATACTTTGTATAGAGTCCCTTTAATGTGATTGTTGCCATTCTATGTTATAATATTATAGTACAACTCACTAATTACATTTTTTCACTAGTTTTTAATTCACACTTTAATCACTAAGAAGGTTAGATGATACAAAATATAATTCTTAAACAATTAATAATAAACACTTTATTCAAAAACTTAATCACTTTAAATAGGTATTTATCACGTTTTTACAATGTATTTTACAGTTCACTATTTATTCAATTTTAATACTTCATTTAATGAACTTTCAAATATTTATATTAATTATTAATATTACTTATATTAGTATTAAATAACATACAATATTTAATAAGAATTGGAGGGTTCCTGGTAAGAGGTTCCTTATGTAGAACGTTTAGTGTTACATATGTGTGGTATGTCAGATTACATACATCAGATTTCTGTCTAATTTGTGTAATATCATCATTCTTTGTGTCTTCTAAATCCCTATGAAATTTCTTTTGTTTTCTGCTGCTAATTTCCTTTTCCAATTCGTTAAAGTAGACAGTTGTTTAAAGTCCTTCATATCCCTGAGTGATATGAAATGTTGATCTAATGTTTCAATCAAGACTTTGATGGATTCAAGAGACAATGATCTGTCTTCTATAATTAGTTTAACAAGTTGTTTCGAACAATTGTCTAACGTTTGATTCCATTTTCTGTAAAATTCTTTCTGATGTGGAATGAAAGTGGGGTTCTTTGGTATATTTAGCCCTCTTGGGGCAATATCTTTAACCCATATATTTTGTGAGGATGATAATTTCTCACCATTGTCTGGTTTCTGCTATGCATAATTTCACAAAGTGTAGCTATAGTGAACAGAAATCATCCTTATAGTTATAATTAATGTAGGATAGTGAGTGCTGCTCGCCACATGTGGAATTAGTAACTTTGGAACAAGGTTGTTTAATTTTGTTTTATTTTAATTGATTTTATTAATTTGTGGCATTCTCATTATCGTCATCATTTATCCCTCCTACCATTCTTATTAGTGTAGTTTATACCCCATTATATGAGTCATATATTTATCTATCAGCGTTATAATTCGGCACCCTCTTTCTTTTCTTATTGCCCACACCTACCTGTTGTAGTGGTCAGACTAGTGATCGGTGGTCTAACACACACTGCTGGCCGTAGTGCTCACATAGTGCCTGTTATAGGAGAAACAGTGGTTTATTCTATTATATAAGGACTTTGTTGGGTAAGTAATAAACACTTATTATAGAAAGGAGTCACATATTCTCTTTGTTCAGGCACTACAACAATCTCCTCTGACAGTAACAACTAATGAGGAAAAGTATTTGCCCAGTGGGGGAGTCAGGATCCATCAGCCCCTATTAGACTCCTGCTCTCCTCCTCACATCATATCATTGTGCTACCAGCCCAGAGATCTGACCAGTCTCCTCCCCACACTCTCTGGTAATTCTCATACATCAGGAGCCATCAGCCCCTATTAGACTCCTGCTCTCCTCCTCACATCATATCATTGTGCTACCAGCCCAGAGATCTGACCAGTCTCCTCCCCACACTCTGGTGATTCTCATACATCAGGAGCCATCAGTCCCTATTAGACTCCTGCTCTCCTCCTCACATCATATCATTGTGCTACCAGCCCAGAGATCTGACCAGTCTCCTCCCCACACTCTCTGGTGATTCTCATACATCAGGAGCCATCAGTCCCTATTAGACTCCTGCTCTCCTCCTCACATCATATCATTGTGCTACCAGCCCAGAGATCTGACCAGTCTCCTCCCCACACTCTCTTGTGATTCTCATACATCAGGAGCCATCAGCCCCTATTAGACTTCTGCTCTCCTCCTCACATCATATCATTGTGTTACCAGCCCAGAGATCTGACTAGTCTCCTCCCACACTCTCTGGTGATTCTCATACATCAGGAGCCATCAGCCCCTATTAGACTCCTGCTCTCCTCACATCATATCATTGTGCTACCAGCCCAGAGATCTGACCAGTCTCCTCCCCACTCTCTCTGGTGATTCTCATACATCAGGAGCCATCAGCCCCTATTAGACTCCTGCTCTCCTCACATCATATCATTGTGCTACCAGCCCAGAGATCTGACCAGTCTCCTCCCCACACTCTCTTGTGATTCTCATACATCAGGAGCCATCAGCCCCTATTAGACTCCTGCTCTCCTCCTCACATCATATCATTGTGCTACCAGCCCAGAGATCTGACCAGTCTCCTCCCCACACTCTGGTGATTCTCATACATCAGGAGCCATCAGTCCCTATTAGACTTCTGCTCTCCTCCTCACATCATATCATTGTGCTACCAGCCCAGAGATCTGACCAGTCTCCTCCCCACACTCTCTTGTGATTCTCATACATCAGGAGCCATCAGCCCCTATTAGACTCCTGCTCTCCTTCTCACATGATATCATTGTGCTACCAGCCCAGAGATCTGACCAGTCTCCTCCCCACACTCTCTGGTGATTCTCATACATCAGTAGAAGGGACATCACCATACTGATTCCATCACTGATCAGTGGGATAAGACCCAGTGTGACATTACATATTATCCTCCATGCGTAATAATACCTGAATGTTTGATTTTCAGTATGTGTATATTAACAGTGCAATTGTAAATCAAAATAGATGATTCCCCTCACCCTAAGTTCACACACAACTCATCGAAACACACATCTCACAAAAACTCCACCATCTAGCACACAAGTAACTACTATTTCTCTGTATCTTTCTTCTGCTGTTGTCCATTTGTGCCATGCTTCATTCTCCCACTCTACCTGATGTCCCCTCTGCTTTGTGCCATCATCATTTGGTGTTGCTATTTCCTTCTTTGTTATACTGTTCTGTTCTGCTCTCCTACCCTCTCAGTGCTTGTCTACACTGAAGTGTCTGCCTTGTTGACCAGAGGGACATATAAGCTGCTTCACTGTTTTCTTTTGATACGTATGTGTCCATCTGGAGAACTTTGAGTAGTGTAAATGCATGACTGGGACTTGCTGCTAAGTTATCTCAAGTCTACTCTGCTTCCAGTGTTTGTGTGTGATGACGGTGTCTGGATGGGCATTGTGGTTGGATTGGCTAACTTCCTATCCTATGATGTTGGGTAGCACAAATGTATGCTTGGGAAATGTTACAAACCAGAATCCATGTTTTGGTTGGAGTTGTCCAATGTGACTGTGCAATTTGCATGTCATTGTGACTGGGTCTATGTAATGTGCTTGGTAATGTGGTTGTGTTATATTTTAAGCCAATGTTTTATCTGTTCAATAAAATACTAATTTTTCTGTTTCTACATTTTGTAATTGTAATGAAGTGCTAGTAGTTTGCAAATTGAAAAGAAACAACTAAATATCTTGAACACACTATTAAAAATTATAATAAAATGAGCTCCTCACTGTAAAAAAAAAAGTTGTAAAGTTACATACATTTCTTTCATTTCCAACAGATGGACGCAAATGCAAGAATTCTTCGGAGGGATGTCACATTATTTCTCTAGACTTTAAAATACAAGATAACAACATCGCACAAGAGTCTCCAGAACAAAACTTTACTACCCTAAATATACATCCAGTACTTCACAGTACAGTTCTATCACCTGCTCCCTCTACTCATGAGGAATGTTCTTATAACTCAGATATTGTTAAACGTAGAACCGATTATATAAGTGATACAATCGTTCATTTTTCTGAATGTGAAAGTTCTATACCTCAGACAGTATTTGTTAGACATCAAATAATTCACACAGGTGAGAAACAATTACCATGTTCTGAGTGTGGGAAATGTTTTAGACATAAATCAATGCTAATTAGACATCAGAGAATTCACACATGTGAGAAACCTTTCTTATGCTCTGAGTGTGGGAAATACTTTTCACAAAAATCACAACTTATTCAACATCAGAGATCTCACACAGGTGAGAAACCATTTCTGTGTTCTGAGTGTGGGAAACGGTTTACACAAAAATGGCAACTTATTGGACATCAGAGATCTCACACAGGAGAGCAACCTTTTCCATGTTCTGAGTGTGAAAAATCTTTTACTTATAAATCAGCTCTTGTTAGACATCAGATAATCCACACAGGTGAGAAAACATTTCCATGTTCTGAATGTGGGAAATATTTTAGACAGAAATCAGATCTTGCTGAACATCAGAGAATTCACACAGGTGAGAAACCATTTCCATGTTCTGAGTGTGAAAAATCTTTTACTTATAAATCAGCTCTTGTTAGACATCAGACTATCCACACAGGTGAGGATTCATTTTCGTGTTCGGAGTGTGGTAAATGTTTTACACATAAATCAGGTCTTGACACACATCAGAGAATTCACACAGGTGAGAAACCATTTCTGTGTTCTGAGTGTGGGAAATATTTTAGACAGAAATCAGATCTTGTTACACATCAGAGAATTCACACAGGTGAGAAACCATTTTCATGTTCTGAATGTGGGAAATGTTTTACACAGAAATCACATCTTTATACACATCAGAAAATTCACACAGGATAAAAACAATTTCTGTGAGCTGATAGACATAATATTGAGTTGCTGAAATACTCCAAATATTTTAAATCAAAATATGATTAGAATAGGCCTCAATTCATTCACTCAAATGTATATCGGCATCACTTAGTTGTGGCGGGTAATTCATATCTCCAGTAACGCTGTATATTAGCACAATATAATTTAATTACCATCCACAAACATAGGTGTCATAATACTGGAAGGAATCACTCGTGTGAAACTTATTATCTCCACAGTAGTAACAGACCACATTGTTGTTATATATGGTCCTAATATATAATCCCGGCAATGGGCTGGAGATATAATGTGGGAACTTGGACTCTTACATTATTTTTCTTCTACTCTGTAAATAAAGGTCTGTGATGGTTCATATAATTAGTCCTGTAATCTGTTACTGTCTCACTGGGAGTCATTTACGAAGCTACAATAATGTGGTTTCACAATGCTAACGCAATGTAGTGATGCAATGTGGGTATTTTTGTAATTATGCTCCCACTTATACAGGTACATGTGTTTATTTATGGGTTAATATACTTCTACAGGATGAGCAGAGTGGATCAGGGCATGCCTTGTTCAGGGTGGTCTCCCTCATGTACCTTTTATTGCACCCACATGTGACAACAAGATTTTGTCTTGCAGGGGAAGATGTATAAATGAGCTTCAAAGGATTCCTTTACGAGGACCTTTCTGGTTTATAGGGTAGATGCAGCTGAAAACAGACTACAATTGTGCACATGCTTAGAGGGGACAGCAGTCAGGACCTAGCGGAGTCTTTACTCTTTCCACCATGTGCAGTTACATCTCAGCTTCCAACAGCAGAACATGGGTGTACACTTCTGTATGTGCTGGCCCAGTAAAGAGCAGTATTTGTGTATAAATGCTCTGTGGGGCTGTATTTATTAAGTTTGGTAAAGGATCTCCAGTGGATCCAGCAAGTATCTGGTTGGGTTTTCCTGATGAAAGCATTGCTGGTAAATGGATTTTATCTGCTTCCAGCAGCCGGAAGTCTTGTACCTTCTAGGTAGTAGATGAAATCTCTCATCTTCTCTTTGGACTTGATTAAGAATGTTAAGACATTTGTTTAATTGACAATTTGATGGCTCCTTTCATTTACATATTGGTCAAAATAAATGGTGAGATGGTCTGTATCATGGCAGACAGAATACTGATGGCCTTCAACTTCTTCATGTAACGGATGTTTTCCTTAGATGATCCCTCCATTGGCTATAGATGAGGTCATGTTGGGATTAGTAAGGTGAGGGACCTTTGTCATCTTGCTAACATCCGGAATGGATAAGGAATCTTTAGCGATGGATTAAGAAAGGTGTAAGACTAGAAGTACCAAAGAAAGACATTCAAGAGGACAATTCTAACTTTAATAAAGACATTTAAAAGAACAAATTAACATTTTAAAAGTTAAGATCATTAACACACTCAGCTATGGGTTTTATCACACAGACACATACTGTATTTCTCTTCAATCCTTCTGGGGTACACTGCTACCATGGGGTTGTAGTGGGGAGTGAGGAAGTTGGCACTTAACTGGTTAACTTGTGACCTGCTGACAGACCCCTCCCCTCTGTAGCTCCTCAGTGTAGATTAAGTGTCCAAGGAGTTGGGCTTACTTTATTACTGCTGGCATAGTGTATAAGGTTAGTTTTCTTGTCTTATCTTTTTCTTGTTTTTCCATAGATAAATCACAGCCTGCTTAGTGTGCGTTTAGAATCGGCACACTGTAAAAAAAAAAGAAGATTGAGAAGCAGCAGGCTGTTTATGGGTTGGGAGCCGACTACCGAGTTCCCCCCTCAGAAAGGGTGGGGGGACTTTAGGCTTTGAGAAAGTGCCCAGTATCGGCACGAAACGCGTCAGATGGGTCTGATGTTTAATCCATCTCTGGATATCCGCTAGTATTCGAGATCTGAAACCGGGACGATAACCACACTTGTCCCGTCACTAGTGGGACTGGTTTTACAGTTGCGCACAATCGCGCTAAGATCGGTGGATCATGTTGGAAAGTTTTCTTGAGTCAGGCTGATTACCGGAGTCCGCTAGGTGCCGTACCAAATCCCTCCGGAGAGTGAGTTCTGCACTGGTAAGCGGTGTGAACTTTTGTCTGCCTGTTTGCTATTTGGAACTAAGTATACAGGATTTACCCTGCAGATAAGGAATACAAGACAGAACCTGTGGTATATATTCTGACTGCCTGACTGTTATTTGGAACCAAAATATACGGGGTCTACACTGCTGATTAAGGAATACGGGACAAAACGAGTGGTATTTACCCTGAATAATTGTTTTTCGAGATTTCACCTCCGCTCCGTGATCTCGGGCTGTTGTCACTATTAATATGATGTGAGCCTATAACCGTGTATGGATTGGCTCAATTTACAATTGGACATTTTTTTGTTACACCATATCTTTTTTGTGATCTATTAATTACCGCGGCTATTTATTTATATATATATATATATATGCTTTTCAGGTACCTCACGACTGAAGGTCTGATCTTTTATATTCTTTATACATATTTGATGTTGATGATTTAAGGGTGATTTATGCAATTGCTAGAATTGCCCTTTATATTTATCTATTTTAATTTTAATCGTATTCTTTTGAGTTAATAAATACCAACTGTGATACGTATTAGAGATCTCTCTCTTTCCTTGGCAGATACCTTGGATATATTTGATTTTTGTACACCTATATTAATCAGTTTCTCTGCAGCGCAACCTTTTTTTTTCTTTTTTGACGTACTACTGTTGGTGGTTGTAGGTAATCAACCACGGGTTTTGTAGCAGCTGAGAATTCTGTATATTTATTCTTATTCCTGTACTGCTCACCACATAAATACTCTTTCCCATTGTTGTCCAGTGGGCCCCACTAACCCGTAGAGGGATTTCTGTCTCTTGTGGGGGGAATTCAGGTAAATAACTACATCGACCGTTGATGTACGGCAGCAGACCCGATGGTGCACATTAGGGCTAAGAGAGAGACGACTGAAACGGAGCTGCAGCTGGTTGAGAGAGCCCCCCCCCCCCCAACCCACAGAAGAGGGTGCAGTGGTATTTCCTAAGATCTGTAAGGGAAAAGTTCACAGTACACCCCAAGCTTCTGCTTCACTGCTGACCAAGACTCCTCTCCTGCTGCAGACTGGTACTAGTCTAGGAAGGCGAAGTACAACTATATATATATATATTTACTAATACAGTATTGATATTTGATATTCATTGTTGGATAGCAGCATATTCTAGAGAAAATCGCTGCATCTCACAGTTGGCTGGGACACAATACAGTATCATACAACATATTCCAAGACACATCTTTAGACTGATAGAGATTTGATAGTATCTTTCATAACCTTGTTTCTTGTCTTGTATAATTGCTAACTGTCTCTGTATATTCTATTCTGTGACTGTTATTCCTTTTATAATGTCTGATAAAGGGAAAGCACAAAAAGCAAAATACTTTGCTTGCTCAAAGTAAAGCTGCCAAATGTACAGCAAGACCCAGTGGCGATCTGCATAGATTGTGAGGCAGGGGCCCAGGGCAGTATTTAGTTGTGAATGGAAGAACCAGAGTGGGCAGTATTGCTGGCACAGTTGATGGGCACTCTGGTGCAGCTTCTCACCCGTCAGACGGAGACCACAGTGCTGTCTGCGAGCTCTCCTTATACCTCGACAGGAGGGTCTACAGTTTCAGCGATACTCCCAACAACAGGTTAATGACGGGACAGACCCAGCAACCGCTAGCCTTCATCCTCGATTGTTTCCCAGAGGGCCCCCGTAGGAGAGCCCGCTTGGTCCTCCTCTTTGGTTAGGGGAATTGATAGACTGGGACAGGTTTCTAGACTCTCCGAGATCTTCTCAGTCTAGAACCAAACGTAAGAGAACCAATCATCCTCTTCTTTCAGTATCCGATTCAGAGATATCATCTGAATAGGATGGAGAAATTACGAGACAGACGGTCACCAGGTGACGGATGTTGAGGATTCTCACAGAAATCAAGGCATTGAGTATCTGGCCTTAGCAATTAGAAAGACCTTAGACCTCTTAGACATAGATAAGCCTACCGCTGTGGATCAGGGTCTTTTAAAAAAATGTAAAGACACACGGTCTGTTTTCCCCCTTCTGAGTTAAGGGAAATTGCGGAAGCAGGTTGATCTCAACCGGACCACAAAGTAGTAGTTCCTAAAAGATTCATGGCATTGTAGCCTCTTCAGTTGGAGGATGTTAACCGTTGGGAACAAGTACCAAGGGTTGACACTCCGGTAGCATGCCTGGCGTGTCACAACATATTGCCAGTCTGGGGTCAGCTTTCCTTCAGGATGCTACTGACAGGAAAGTGGAAGGATATTTAAAGTCCATCTATGTAGCTACAGAAGCTTCATTTAGACCTACGTTATCCTCGGCATGGGTTGCCAGGGCCATGGAGTCCTGGGCTGACTAGTTCGCAGCAGCACTTCAGGATTCCGAACTGCTCCCCCTGGCGCTTCACCTTAAAGAGGCATCAGGCTATTTATATGAGGTGGCTCAAAATGCATCCTCAATGTCTTCCATTGGGTCTGGCTCAGCGGTGGCAGCAAGATGAACTCTTTGGCTTAGATCCTGGGAGGCCGATGCAGAGTCAAAGCGTTTCCCTTGAGGTCCTACCATATTCGGGATCAGCATTGTTTGTCCCCGAGCTAGATAATATAATTTCTCAAGCGACGGGGGGGAAAAGCAGGTTCCTTCCAGTAAATGTACCAAAGTCTCGGGTACCCAGGTTCAGTTCCTTTCACCTGCCCTTTCGTGGGAACTTGTTCAATAGAGGTCAGGCGAGCAGGGGAAGATCCTTTGACTTCAGATGGCATTCGCAAAAATTAAGGTCTTCCTCAGGAAGGCGTGCTGCTCCCAAGCTGCAGGATAAACCTGCAGCCTGACTCGCATCCTCCTCTCCTTGCGGCTGCGGGAGTGTAAGGGCTTCTGCAGTTATTCAGGGAACAGTGGATACCATTCTCCCCAGATCAGTGGATTCAGGGGATTATGAGAAGGGGCTGCATGATCAGGCTAGTGGGTCAGGCCCCGTATCGGTTCTTTCCCACCTCCTTACCATTAGAAGACAAGCAATGTTAAATTGCGTCGCATAACTTCTTTATGCAGGGGTCATTTGTGCAGTTTCGGAAGTACAGACGCCAGTGATTCTACTCAAACCTATTCTTGGTCTCAAAACTGGATGCTTCCTTTCCGCTCAATTCTCAATCTAAAGTCCCTAAATTTACACCTGCGGGTGGAAAGATTTTGCATGGAAACTCTTCGGTCTGTAATAAATGGCCTGGAACCAGAAGATTTCCTGGCGTCCATAGATATTTGGGATGCCTACTTGTACATTCCAATATGGGAAGGACATCAGTCCCTACTCTGTTTCACGATCGGAGCCTCCCACTACCAGTTCAGGGCATTCCCATTTGGTCTCTCATCAGCACCAAGAGTTTTCACGTCGCTGATGGCCAGTTGTCTTCGTTCCAGGGGGGTCAGAATAGTTCCCAATCTAGACGATCTTCTCTTCAAGGCGGCATTCGTAAACATCTGGATCTTGCAATCAGGGTGTTTGAGTCTCAAGGATGGATCTTAAATCTAAACAAGTCCCAGTTAATCCCTTGCCAAAGGATGACATTCTTGTGTCTCATCATGGACACCAGAGAACAGAAGGTGTTTCTTCCTGAGGACAAAGCCCGAACCTTTCAGATCTTGCGACATGGATCTTGTCTCAATGCAGTCCCTCCATGCTCCTGTGCATGAAGCTCCTAGGGAAGATGGTCTCGATATTTGAGACTATCCCTTATGGAAGATTCCACTCCAGACAGTTTCAGTGGGATCTCATCTCAGATTGGACTCCCAGCCAGGCCGTTTGTCTCAGGAGACCCCGTCGTCCCTTCACTGGTGGAGAATTCGGTACCCTTTGATTGTCGGCAAGTCGTTTGCTCCAGTGTCCTGGATAATCCTCATGACAGACGCCAGTCTTCAGGGCTGAAGGGCGTTGACCCTTCATCTTCGCCTCCAGGGTCTCTGGTCACAAGCAGAAGCTGCGCTTCCAATAAACATTCTGGAGTTGAAGGCTATGTTAATTGCACTGAGGGGGGCTCAGGGATTTCAAGTTCGCCTCCAATCCGACAATTACACAGCAGTGGCATACGTCAAAAATGGGGGAACCAAAAGTGCCAGGGCAATGCAGGTGGCTACTCAGATTCTGAAATGGGTGGAACTATTTGTTCCCTCGCTTTTGGCAGTATTCATCCCAGGCGTGCTAGACTGGGAAGCAGACACAAAGTTTTGCCCCAGGAGAATGGTCTCTCCATCCGGAGGTCTTCCAAATGTTTGTTCGCAGGTGGGGGTCTTCCAAATCTGGACCTAATGACCTCAAGACACAACCGTCAGGTTCCCAGGTTGTGCTCAAGGGCCAGGGACCCCCTGGCAGTGGATGTAGATATCATGACAATGCGCTGGGAGTTCAGGTTGGGATACTTATTTCCCCCAATCCCAGTTCTTCCACGCGTTCTCAAGAGGGTCAGGCAGGGAGATCTGCCAGTAATACTAGTGGCGCCTGGATGGCCGCTGAGGGTCTGATTTGCAGACATTCTGTCCATGGTAGTCGGTCAGGGGTTTCAGTTACCTCTACGCGATGACCTTCTCCTTCATGGACCGTTTCGATACCAGGGCTTTCCACGGATGACTTTAACAGCATGGCTGTTGAGGCCTCGCTCGGGAGGTCAAAAGGGTTCTCTTCCAAGGTGGTGAACAATTTTTTTGCGGGCTAGGAAATCAGTTTCTGCTCGTATCTACCACAGGATTTGGTGAATTTACATCCGTTGGTGTGAGAGTAGAGACCGCCATACTGCGACTTTTAATCTTCCTCGTCTTATGGCTTTTCTACAGCATGGTCTTTAAATGGGCCTCCGGTTGGGTTCCTTGAAAGTTCAGGTGTCGGCCTTGTCAGTCTATTTTCAGTTGCGGTTGGCGGACATGCCAGACATAAAGACTTTCCTACAGGGGATGTTGCACATTCAGCTCCCCTACGTAACACCCACTGCTCCATGGGATCTTAATTTGGTACTTTCAATGCTTAAGACTCCTCCTTTTGAGCCTTTACAGTCAACGGATCTGAAATTCTTAACGTGGAAGGTGGTTTTTCTGCTGGCAATCGCCTCAGCTCGTAGAGTATCAGAACTTGGGACTCTTTCATGCAGGGAACCATATCTGGTTTTCCATGATGATAGAGCGGACTGTTCCATCCTTTCAACCTAAGGTTGTTTCGGGGTTCCACTTAAAACAGGAAATTGTACTTCCAGTTTTTCAAGAACCTTCTACTCCTTCCGGAGATAACCAGACAAAGCTGTTGGATGCTGTCACAGCATTACACATATATGTTCATCGGACTGCACGCATTAGACGTTCAGATTCTCTGTTTGTACTATATTATCCCCATAAACGGGGATGACCTGCTTCTAAGTAGAGCATTTCCAGATGGCTTATTTCAACTATTAAGTATGCTTACATCAGTGCAAACCGATCTGTGCCCAGTCGCATTACTGCCCATTCTACCCGGTCAGTGGGTGCTTCTTGGGCCGCGCAAAATCGAGTCTCGGTGGATCAGCTATGCCGAACGGCCACCTGCTCCTCGTTACACACATTTACTACATTTTACCAGTTCAATGTGTAAGCATCTTTTGACGCTTGCTTTGGCTGTAGTGTTTTACATGCCGGGCAGTCAAAACAGTCCCTCTCTTAGGGGGGCTGCTTTTGTAAGTCCCCATGGTAGCAGTGTCCCCCAGAGGGATTAAAGAGAAAATTGATTTTTATACAATCGATAAATCCTTTTCTCTGATTCCATCTGGGGGACACTGCGTTTACTCTCTTATGCTCTTCTGCTGTTTGGTCTTTGGTTGTTTTTCTCCCCTTGGGGCTTTAGAATTAAACGGAGGAGCTACAGGGGGGTTCCAGATGGGAGGGGATCTGTCAGCAGGTCACAAGTTAACTAGTTAAGTGCCAGCTCCCTCACTCCCCACTACAACCCCATGGTAGCAGTGTCCCCCAGATGGAATCAGAGAAAAGGATTTATCATGAGTATAAAAATCCCATTATCTCAGCATTAAGCAGGGATTCACTTACTGTAAGTTGTCGCTTAATAAGAACAGCTTAGCACACAGTGGAGACAGCCATTTGTTGGGCTGAACCAACACCAATGAGAATACAGTGTACAGTCGATTCTGCATTAATTGTTCAGCTTGAGAAAAACATACAGTGCTCAATTATTGTACAAATACGCATAGAGGATGAAAGATAAAAAAATGTATCTAGATATAAAGAGAATACTGACCTTTAGGATGTATTTAGTACAACACGCTGCTCATGCATAATAAAAAAATAAAAAAGATTTTAACGAAGTACAGATATTGATGAATTTTACAATTATAATTAAGACTGAAGAGGCAGGATGTGGGCGTGGTAATTAGACATGGATGCATATACACTAAGTTGGAGGCATATCTCTGGACTATCGGAAGCATTATCTAACTACTTCTGATTGGCTGTTTGCAGTTTGTCCTCCAGCTGATAATACTTCAGTAAGTAACATTGTAGCTATAATAAATTGATAAATTACATTAATCTAGTTGCAATACTTGTCATTTACATTGGACTGCAGCAAGAAAGGCAATTCCCATTGAAGTGAATGCTGGACCTTCACCTCTTATGTCTAGCTGAGTGGGCTCCCTCACTTCCTGGTCTTTATAGGCCGGCCAGACATTCCCCTTTCCACATCTTGGTCCATGACAAAGGAAAGCAATGTGCTGGCAGCCATCTTCAGACACCCAGCAGCCATCTTTGTACACCCTGACAACAGCTATTCTGGTGCTACATATCTGATTATAGCGCTGACATACAGTGGTCTTCTCTCCCTCAGCTACACATTCAGTGGGCTGGCTGGAAAGGAGTCTAAACTAATACACAGGAAAATAAAGTAAACTAGTTCCAGAAAAAAAACAAGGCCAGCTAGCTGGGAAAGGGGGAGGCGGCTATTCTTAAAAACATAGAGCTACATACAGTCTACAAGCTATATTACAAGGCACAGTAACACCAAATCACAATATATGCAAGTGCCCCCTCAGGGAGAAGCAGCACCAGGACGGAATGCAGAATTCCCTTTATGGGAATCCGGGGGAGTGAACAATGCACCCCTAACTGATGAAGGGGGTCCGAGGCAGGCTTAAATTGTATTAGGTATGCCTGTACCCTCATCCCACCACAGTAATGGTGTAGTGGTGAGAAGGGTCAGTGATGGCATATGGGGAGGGGGGTAAGAAGGTGTTGGGTACAGTATCAACGACTGTTGTGAGAGGGCACAGTGATGTCATATGGCTGTACAGTGATGTCATATGGCGTTACATGCTGGCATGGTTGCAGCTACATTGTCGGTGATGGCACGGTGGTGGGCAGTGACAGTGATGGCATGTTAGTGAGCACATTCATTGTGGGGCAGTTATTGCATTGTGATGGGCGCAGGGTCAGTACATATGGGGACACAGTGATGGCATGGGGGGGGATATAGTACCATGTGAAGGAGTGTTAATCACAAACACATTATCACTTGTAGAAGTAAATCCATATATTGTAGCATCTCTATTTATAATATATCATTTTAATATCGTTGGGGGACACTGCGAGACATTGGGGTATAGTAGGTAGGACTAGGGGTTTAGGTACTTACCACACTTGTTTAATCCACACTCTTCCCCTACTATACCCCTCCTCTCTGACAGGAAACTCAGTTTTTAGTAAGTGCCTACGATATAGATAAGACATGTTTGTATGGGCTCCTGCCCATACTGTAAGTTTAGATAGATTTTCACTGTTTATTGTTCTTTCCCTTTGCAGGTGTCAGCGCAGGGACCAGACTTAGACTGTGGGGAGCCGGCAGGCTCCATCCACTCTTGGTCCCTGCATAGGGGTGAGCAGCCAGTTAGCTCCACTCACCCCTCACACTATTGCCGGTAGTTTGGTTAGGTGCACCCCTGTGCACTCTTCCTCTAGTAGCAAACAAGACAAAGAATAAGCACTTAACGTCGCAGTAGAGAGAGTCTACTCCCAACCCGCCTGACTTACTGGCTCCTTCACCTCCTGTGCATCGAGCTGTTAGGCTGCCAACAGGGACAGGCAGACGATTTCTATCCATAGAAGGCAATACGCTGCCCGGAGCTGCAGTATACAGTCAACTGCAACACATCCATTGAGAGGGCAGCCAACAGCTACTATACAAGTATGCTGTCATGCTGCTCACGGAGGCGGCCATTGAAATAATCTGCAGGTTATAACCTACTCTCTTCTGTGTTTATGTTAGAGCCAATTAGAGTACTGGGTCTCAGGGTGCTGGTGTCTGTTAGCCAGGATTAACTGTTGGCACATAGAGAGTGTGTGTGCGACACCAGTTGACAAAGGGACTTCCAAGGGTATGGGACCTGCTGGAACATCTGTGCAGCACTATACATGTGCAAAGTCTGACCTGGATGCCCTGTGTGCAGCGTGCGAGGCGGAGGGCCGTGATCAGCATGCGCCCAATCAGGTGTCGACTGTTCTGGAGGAGCCGGCCTGGGCCAGGTCACTGGCATTATCCATAGCCGAACTCACAGTCCACGTAGGTAGGTGATCCCTCTGCTTCTTTTACTGCATCACACACAGTCCTCGCAGTCCCTGCCTGTGGCTGGAGGAGCTTCCTGGACTAAGGCAGGTTTGGCAGTATTCCTACCTGAATCAGCCCAGGGGTTAACATGTTTGCTTACCGCCTCCCACAGGAGTAAGTGCTTAATTCCTGACTCTTTTCAGGTACTAACCATGGATTCTAACCATTCTTCAGATGAAGATGGCGATTTAGCTCTAGAATCAGAGGGAGATGATGCGCAGAACTCAGATGACCCTTCTTCTTCTGCACATAATGTGGATAATCCTATCCTATGGATTAGACACTCATTAGGTTTTGCAGAACCTGAGCCTGGGGACCCTTCCGCTTTCTCTATTTTTAAGAGTCCTAAAAAGGAGCTTGTTTGTTTTCCCCCTTTCCCTCAACTGGTGGACATGGTATCTAAAGCTTGGCAGAGGCCAAATAAACAGTTTCAGATGCCGGGCAGATTTAAATCTCTCTACCCACTCCCACCAGAGTAATTAGTAAAATGTGACTATCTTCCAATCTGCTTATATGGCGGCAGGTAGCCTGTTTAGATCAAATATGTCCACAGCCTGAGTTAATAAGGCCATATAGCTGTGGGCAGAGCAATTAGCTAAGGGTCTCCAGAAAAACGTGCCTAAAACTGAGCTTCTGACATTTGCAGAACACATTCAGGAGGCCTCTAATTATGTGGATCAGGCATGTATGGATGTGGAGAACTCCAGGTTCTCGGGTCTCATCATAGCGGTCCGCCGCACACTATGGCTATGCTCCTGGGAGGTAGATGCTGACTCTAAGAGAACCTTAGAGGCTTTGACGTTTGACAGTATCATACTGTTTGTGTCTGAATTAGAGCATCTTATTCAAGTGGTTACAGGGGGCAAGAGTACCTCTTTACCCATCAGACACGCTTTCGTTCCTTCGGCAGGGTGCGAGGAGCTTCCGCCAGAGGACAGTCCTCCACTACTAGAGGAGCACACCAGAGGGGCCCGGGTTCTGCTAGACGTGGATCCCACAGGCCAGGGGACAAGACTAGGATATGACGAGATCCCAATCCAGGATACTGCAGTGGGGGCTTGTTTATTACACTTCCTGGACTGGTAGCGGGCATCAACCTCAGATGCTTGGGGGCGGGGTATTGTCACACGAGGTTATGTTATCGACCTGGGTCAGTGCAGGGCACTTCAGGAAGCCATCCAGAAACTTCTATCCTTCGGGGTCATTGAGCTGGTCCCACAGCGGGAAAGAGGCAGGGGGTTTTACTCCAACCTGTTTCTGGTCCCTAAACCGGATGGCTCCTTCTGCCCCATCCTAAATATACAGACGCTCAACAAGCAGACAGTGTAAATCTACAACCCTCAACCATCTTCCAGAACACACAAATCTGTGAATAGCAGCCTACCATTGTGTGAGTGACAGCAATCTGTCCACCAATTTACCGAGTTAAGACACTTCAGAAACGACAGATGTTGAAGCATCATGTCACGAGCCGCGGTGGTACGCCACATCCTGGCGTGATCTAGCAGCCGGGCACGTGCTCTATTTCTATGCTCTGGTTTTATTCTTTGGGATTATCCTTGTTGCATAGATGCAGGAGGGTGTAGTGACATCCTCCAACACCAGGGGGAGCTCCTATATGATTTAATCTGGTTCACTTATATTTGTATACATGCTTCCTGGTTATGTTATTACCTATGCTAGTTCCCAGCTAGTAATTAATTAGCAGCCTCCTGAGGCTCATTGTCAGCCCTGTCCTCCTCCTTTCTGATTTGTCCATCATAGTATTTAAGGCAGTGAGGACTGGGCCTCACTGCTGGTTATAGTTCCTGCTCTGTGCATACTTACCTGCTTCCTGCTCTGTTCCCCTTCTCTGCCTTTGGATTGATCTTGCTGTGTATGACCTTGGACCGTGTACTGGACTCTGCTGTATTGCCTGTGACCTCGATCTCTGCCTGTTTCCTGGATTTGTTGTTTGCCGCCAGCCCTGACCTTTTTGCCTGGACTTCACCACCGCTGTATGCTATTTCACAATATCCCTGGGTTCTCCCCAGTCAGTACACATCTCACGACCCTCTGTCTGTCTGCAGCCAAGTCTGTCCCCACCACTAGGGGCTCCAGTGAACACCAGAATTTCGGAGCAGATTCCGGGTTTTGTTGTACTGGCTGGAGGGGTTCCTGACACATCAATTTTATTATTCAGAGGCTTTTATACTGCAATGTGGTTCTGTATTGATCCAATATGTTAATAACTTACTTTTGTGTTCTGCTTCATTACACTCCTTGCAGATACCAGTTTAATGTTAACATTTCTGAATCAAACTAGCCACAAGGAATCCAGAGATAAATTGCAACGTTGCCAGACTAAGTATTTTGGCGATTCCTTGACCAAGGACTGAGACATCTGAGTGCAAGTTATTCTAGATATGCACTTGCCACTAAATAAATCACAAGTGCGCACCCTTCTAGGGATGTGCAGCTAGAGTTTTAACACAGCTACATGGTGACCATCAAAGGCTTATGAGTTATTATAGTACCCAATTATACACAATTGCCTGTTCCTTATCAACCTGTTTAAGTGTAGTTGCAGCTGCAGCATTATTGGTGGATAAGACTCAAGATCTAGTGCTTAGCCATGAATTAACCCTTATGTATTCACATGCTGTTTTGGCTTTGATGAATTTAGCACAAACACAACATGTCTCTGCTATCAGGTTTACAAAACTGGGTATAAGCTATTATGACTCCCCATCATCTTACCGTTTGTCGGTGTACTACCCTTAATCCTGCTATGTTCTTACCTAGTGTGTATGAGCATGCACAAAGGGTGGAGGATGATGAGAATAGTATGGATAGGTATACAATTCTTGCTGATTTAATGTCCAGTTATGACTATTTGACTGTTTTTAGAACAAACCTTTACTGCTAGATCTGACATTAAAGATACAGCCTTACCTGAAGATGATCTAACTTTCTATGCAGATGGTAGTTACCATAGGCAAATTGAGACTGGGGATATACAGTGGTAACATATGAAGGTATTGCTGAAGTGAGGGCTCTATGTCCCCCAGATTCTGCTCAGATAGCTGAGTTAGTAACACTCACAAGAACATTCGAGTGGGCGCAAGGTAAAAGAGGAAACATCTACACAGATAGTAGGTATGTATTCGGTGCATTGTGACAACTTAGAGACTTTCTATCTGCAGTATGTACTCTGAAAGTACACTTTCAACATGTAAAGAAGTTGTTAGATGCTATTCAGATGTAATTGCAAGCAGCAGTGATTAAGTGTTAAGCTCACACAAGTAATACTGATCCAATTGCATTAGGTAATAAAAGGGCAGATGAAGTTGCAATAGAAGTAGTAAGAAGACCATTACTAACATTTCTTCACAGGACATGAATTTGATGTCAAGTTAATTACTGATTAGAAATTAATCAGAATGTAAAAGTTTTGTTATCCCCAGGAAATGGTCAGGATGTGTACAAGATACCAATGGTATCTGGTGAGATGGTAAATATAGACCAGTGGCCCCAAAGGCTTACCTACCAGCACTGGCAGAAACAGCCCCTGCTCTGACCCATTTAGTCAAGGATGAAAGGTGTGGACTTGTTGAGGCCTACCGGTGTGCACCTGGTTTCTCTTCTCATGTAGGTAACAAAGGCTGGTTCATGTTTTATTTGCCTGAGGAAGAATCCAGGTAAAGCCATATCTGTATAACCATTACATATCCGTCTTGTAGAGGGCCTATTCCAGGTAATATAAATTAACTTCATTCAAATGCCAAAATGTTGAAATTTGCAGAATAATCTTGTATGTGTGGACATGTTTTCTAGCTGGGTAGTAATAAAGTGGAAAAAATAGATTGTCTGATCCAGTTGCTTAAAGCGAAAATAAATACATTTATTAATAAACTGTGACAGGATGGACCGCCTATGCCAGCCTGTCTGTTGTTGCTGGGATGCCTTAACCGGCATCCAGAACCGGGTTTCTTCTGGGTAACTGACGCTGCTAGCGTACCCCGTTGCTGATGTACCTGGTCTGGTACTCCTGACTTCTTACTATGGATCAGGGATGCTGTGGATGGATACCCCTGGCCTATCACACTGACCAGTGCTGCAGGGTAGCAGGCAGAGCAGTGGTACCGGAAAAGCTGGGTTCAACCTCAGAAACAGCCGGAGAACGGATTAGATTTAGGGTTTAATCTGCAGGTCACAGGAATACAGCAATATTGAAGATGTTTCCAAGCAGGTCTTTGAAGCAAGATGTTTATTTGCTCTCATACTAGTTAAAGGTACTAGGTGATCTGGTCAGATGAAACAAGAAGAACAAGTTTTCAATACAAGCCAGTGCCTTTTATACAGTTTAGACACAGGCTATTTATAGAATCAGGATGCAATGTGTTTACACAAACATGGATTTACATGCATTGCAAAGCCAACAATATTTACACTTATCTAGAAAATTTTAGAGACGCTGTGATGCCATGCATCACATGCTGTTCTCAATGTTCAGAAAGGTTTGAACACTCTGACAAAAGGCCACACAGTAACGACCCCCTGCTGGGCCTTTGGCCAGAACAGGCATTTCCTGCTATCAGTCTCCCTCCCCATATGCCTAATTGGAGGTTTCCACTAGCAACCTTACAAACCCTAAACAATGACACTTCCATACAAAACACAGCCCAATACACAAAAGACCTCCATCCACAAAGGCTCATTGTATCAGATATACACATCAGAAATAAGGCATTTGCTTTAGAAAGGTTAAAACAGAAAAACAAATTTTCTACCCTGGTCTCAGAAATAACGATGTCCTATCTCAAAATATATACAATATCACAAATAAGTGCATGTGCAATTATATAAATATGCGCCCTGCGCTATTATCTTTAAATAAATTTATACCAGAAGTTATTTATCAGTGATCCAGTCACATAAACCAATAGTTTAAAATTGAAATATGCAGCACATCCAACGTGTCAACTTGAGATTTCAATACTAAAATCTCTGGACATAGAAAGTCAGACTGAATTTTATACTATTTGAACAATGGCATCAGGTCACACATATACATAAGTAATTACACTGTCTATACAATGTTACAAAAATAAGTTAATTATAATATGTAATAAATTCTGTCTCACTGGGCGGATGAAATGGTGTCTTTGTTTTGGTCCGTTGTGAAAGTAGAGAACTTAGTTATAAGAGTTAACCCATCACATAATGTGCTAGAAAAACATGGCCTTGCAACTTACAGGACTTAAAGGATCTGCTGCTAATGTCTTGGAGCCAGATACCACAGGACACCTTCAGAGGTCTTGTGGAGTCCATACCTCGACGGGTCAGAGCTCTTTTGGTGGCACAAGGGGACCTACAGAATATTAGGCAGGTGGCTGATCGGTGTATAATAAAAAGAGGCAATACAAGTTTCTGAAACCTATATATACTATTAGCCTGTGCGTTTGTACACCTTTCTTTTCTAAACTCTATGTTTTATGTTTAATTAACCTCAGTGTTAAGAACTGGCTCTGACAATTTCATTCCCAGCCACCAGAGACCACCACTGCCTTTAACCAAGATGACAAGTACTATATATCGCAAGCATCCATATTGGTTTCTGTTTCGTGTGTGGACCTGTAAATGTTAACTCTTCTACAGCATAATACAAAAAGTAATGTGGTGAAACAGGAGTACAAGGTCATGCAATAAAGGTCAAACCCAACTTGCTCCTATCTTTCCCATTAGTCATAACTATCACCCAAGTGTGCCTCATGCACGCTCTCCCGGAAATGAAATCCATGCTAAGCTCACAGGAAAAGTTAACTTAGCTTTTACCCTGATATTGTTATTGAATAAATTAATTTGTCGCCCCTTCCGCATTGTGTGTGGTGTGGTGGGGGAGTGACAGTTACCTCCAAGTTTGCAATTCTCCCAGTCTTATAAGGACAAGAGGAGCAGGTGCATGTGATAAGTAAGGAGGGTTAAAAAAATGATTGGGGAACACAATATAGGACCCTGTTACGGGACCACTAAAGGAAATAGTAAAATAATAGGTCATATATTACAACTGACATAATTTACATGGGAGGCCACTACACACTCTCTCCCCATCCATACTGTATACTGGCTATACCCTCATCAGATAATTTTTTCCTCAATTTCTATTGTTGTAATATTTCCTTCTTTAAATTATCTTAAGAAAAACAATAAGACACTTTGGTTGGTAAATATAGATTTTATTACCTTATTTGTGTACAGACCATACACGTACATGACATGTACTGTAGTGTTATTTCCTCTACTTATTCATCATATAAAGAATAAAACTTATATATACAAAATAAAATCAAACTGAACCTAAAACATTATTTTGAAATCTACCATGGACAATATATGAGGAGGCATAATAAACATAGGAAAAAGCAGCAACTGTAGGAATAATCAAAGCCACAACTTAAAATTTTAGTGTCTGGTGCAAGATGATAAACTGCCGGCCCATATTGCTCAATTTTAACCAAATGAACCTAAACTGTTCATAATCTTGCACACCCCTCCTCCATCATATTTGTGCCCTGGCGGTTGCCCTCTCATCCATCCTAGTTACAGCCCTGGGAATAATATTTAAAGTGTTACACATATTCCACCGTCACATCAATTAAAGCACATTGACACCAATACATATTGCTGTCAGCCATTGTGGGGGTATTCTATAGAATGGAGCCGACCAATTCAAGCAGGACCTCAGGGATGTCACTGGTTTCTAATGAATAAAGCTGTATTCTCGTTGGTATTGGTTCAGCCCAACAAATGACTGACTCCACAGTGTGCTAAGGTGTTATTTTTGAAGTGTAATCTTACAGTTAGGGAATCACTGTTGTAATAAAAGCTTAAATAGCTGCAAATTCTGAGAGATATGTATCTGTGTGATGTAACCCATAGCGGAGTGTGAATGATCTTAACTTTTAAAATAGGAATTTGGAAAACATCCCATGCTTTCATCAGGAAAACCCAACCAGATACTTGCTGGATCCACTGGAGATCCTTTACCAAACTTAATAAATACAGCCCCACAGAGTATTTATACACAAATACTGCTCTTTACTGGGCCAGCACATACAGAAGTGTACACCCATGTTCTGCTGTTGGAAGCTGAGATGTAACTGCACATGGTGGAAAGAGTAAAGACTCCGCTAGGTCCTGACTGCTGTCCCCTCTAAGCATGTGCACAATTGTAGTCTGTTTTCAGCTGCATCTACCCTATAAACCAGAAGGGTCCTCGTAAAGGAATCATTTGAAGCTCATTTATACATCTTCCCCTGCAAGACAAAATCTTGTTGTCACATGTGGGTGCAATACAAGGTACATGAGGGAGACCACCCTGAACAAGGCATGCCCTGATCCACACTGCTCATCCTGTAGAAGTATATTAACCCATAAATAAACGCATGTACCTGTATAAGTGGGAGCATAATTACAAAAATAGCCACATAGTATCACTACATTGCGTTAGCATTGTGAAACCACATTATTGTAGCTTCATAAATGACTCCCAGTGAGACAGTAACAGATTACAGGACTAATTATATGAACCATCACAGACCTTTATTTACAGAGTACAAGTAAAATAATGTAAGAGTCCAAGTTCCCACATTATATCGCCAGCCCATTGCCGGGATTATATATATTAGGACCCTATATAACAACAATGTGGTCTGTTACTACTGTGGAGATAGATGCTGATATAGAATAAGAAATTGCAATAGGTTCCACACATGAGCGATCCCTTCCAGTGAATTGATGCCTATTCTTATAATTTTTTTACAATATTTGGAGTATTTCTGCAACCGAAAGTTATGTCTATCAGCTCACAGAAATTGTATTTTTTCCAGTGTGAATTCTCTGATGTGTAATAAGAGTTGTTTTCTGTGCAAACTCTTTCCCACACTCAGAACATGCAAATGACTTCTCAACAGTGTGAATTCTCTGATGGGCGACAAGACCTGATTTGTGTGTAAAACATTTACTACACTCCGAACAGGAAAATGGCGTCTCACCTGTGTGAATTCTCTGATGATCAACAAGATTCGATTTCTGTGCAAAACATTTCCCACACTCAGAACATGGGAATGGTTTCTCACCGGTGTGAATTCTCTGATGGTTAACAAGATGTGATTTATGTTTAAAACATTTCTCACACTCAGAACAGGGATATGGTTTCTCACCTGTGTGCATTCTCTGATGTTTAACAAGATGTGACTTATGTTTAAAACATTTCTCACACTCAGAACAGGGATATGGTTGCTCACCTGTGTGCGTTCTCTGATGTTCAACAAGATTTGATTTATAAGCAAAGCATTTCCCACACTCAGAACATGGAAAAGGTTGCTCTCCTGTGTGCCTTCTTTGATGCCTACTAAGTTGCGATTTTTGTGTAAAACGTTTCCCACACTCAGAGCATTGAAATGGTTTCTCACCCGTGTGATATCTTAGATGTTCAAAAAGACCTGATTCATGTGTATAACATTTCCCACACTCAGAACAAAGAAATGGTTTCTCACCTGTGTGAGTTCTTTGATGTTTAACAAGATGTGATTTTTGTGTAAAGTATTTCCCACACTCAGAGCATGAAAATGGTTTCTCACTTGTGTGAACTCTCTGATGTCTAATAAGATATGATTTATGGCTAAAACATTTCCCACACTCAGAACATGATAATTGTTTCTTACCTGTGTGAATTCTCTGATGTCTAACAAAGACTGCCTGAGGTATAAAACTTTCACCACATTCAGAATAAGGAACGATTGTATCACTTATATAACCTGTCTTATGTTTAACAATATCTGAGTTATAAGAAAATTCCTCATGAATAGAGGGAGCAGGTGATAGAACTGTACTGTGAAGTACTGGATGTATATTTAGGGTAGTAGAGTTTTGGTCTGGAGAATCTTGTGCAATGTTGTTATCTTCTACTTTAAAATCTGGAGACAAAATGTGACATCCCTCCGAAGAATTCTTGCATTTGCGTCCACCTGTTGAAAATTAAATGTATGTAAATTGACAACTTTTTTTTAACACTGAGGAGCTAATTTTAATTCATTACAATTTTAATAGTGTGTTCAAGTTGTTTAGTTGTTTTATATTAATTTGCAACCTACTAACACTTCATTACAATTATAAATGTAGAAACAGTTCAAATGAGTAAAACATTGAGATAAAATATAACACAACCACATTACCAAGCACATTACATAGACCCAGCCACAATGACATGCAGATTGCACATCAGAAAACTTCACCCAAAATATCTATTTAAGTGAGTAACATTTCCCACATATACATTTGGCCCAGCCAGCACCATAGGACAGGAAGCCTAATTAGCCAAACTAACCACAATGCCCATCTAGACACTGTCATCCCACACAAACACTGGAGCCTTGGACGCAGAGTAGACTTGAGATAAATCAACAGCAAGCCCCAAACATGCATCTAAACTACTGAAAGTTCTCCAGGTGGACACATACGTATCAAAAGAAAATAGTGAAGCAACTTATATACGTCCCTCTGGTCAACATCAGTTACCGTACCCCCGCGGCCAGCCATGCTACTAGTCTAGCCTGCTGCTTTGGTGTGCACAAGCACCGAGAGGGAAGGAGAGCAGGACAAAGCTACTGCTTTAGCAAAGAAGAAAATAACATCAAATGATGACGGCACAGAGCAGAGGGGACATCAGGAAGAGTAGGAGAATGGAGCATGACACAGATGGACAATAGCAGACGAAAGATACAGAGCAATGATGGGTGTGTGGTTGCAGTTGTGCTAGATGGTGGAGTTCTTGTGAGCTGTGTGTTGTGATGGGTGGTGTGATCTTAGTGAGGGGAATCACCTGATATTTTGATTTAGAATTGAAATGTTAATATACACTGAAGATACCTGGTTTATCTGGCCCAATTCTACACACTCACACTAGCTGGCCAACTAACCACGGGTGCCTTACTATGCCAGGGACGCCTACCCAGTACCTTCTAAGATTTCTATAGTCAATCAGGCAAATGCAGTTAGAAAAATAAAACAGTACATTTAGTGTAATAAAAACAACACTAGAATATTATATACACACAATGAATAAATACCAGACAGGGTTACCACATCATCTGTCCCTTACCCCACTAGCATAAAGAGTTACAGTCACCTGGCTGTCCTGACTTGAAGCCCCATGGATCTGCAGATGTAGTTCACTGGTAGAGAACGGCAACTCAAAACCTGCGACCCTGCAGCTTCCAGTCACCAATCCTCAGAATGCACAACAACTTCCCCCCTGGTGTGGCTCCTTATGTATAGGGTAAAATTTCCAGTGTTTTCCCCTCCCTGAGCAAACCCCTGGGTCTCTCCCTCTTAAACATTGGTGAGTGCTGGACTAGGGGGTTGGAGGGGAAGTGGAGTTGAGCTGTCATTCCACAGTGGCTCCCCTGCGGGTTCCCAGACAGAACGTCTCAGGCAGTCCTGTGGAAGACAATGTATAAAAATTGGCCCTCTCACCTCCCAAACTAAGATATCACTCAGTCCCTCCTGAAACTAACCCTTTCCACTATTTTGTGATGTCACAGGGTCTCCAGCTGTTCCATGCTTCCTGTAGAGAAAGGATAGGGAAAATGAATGTAGCTACAGCCCCCTCACCTGTATACTGGAACCTGTTCCTTACCCATAACCAACCTGGTTTCACTTTAAGGAAAATGAATAATAGCTTCACTGCAATATCAACAAGATACAATAAACAATATACATTCTCACCAAGCAGTTCTTCTTCAGCCTCTCCTTAGATAGTAGCTTGGGCAGCTGTGTATAATCCACTGGAATGGTCCTCCCCCTGATTACCAGACTGAGCAGCCTCTTTTTTATGATGTGACAAAAGATAATGTAGTTGCCACTTTTCAGTATTCATTCGATAATACTGATCCTACCACATTTCAGTGTCAATAAGTCCTTGTTGCCATATCTCATCCTATGCTTCTTCAAAACTCTGTTGCAAACATTGCATTTGTTCCCAGAGTGAAATGGGGGACCTAAAGTTAGCATCGATTTCCTATAGCCACTAATGGCATTGATTGGAGCTCCTGATCCTTTAAAAGACGTAGGAGGATATCCATGTGCATGCAGTACAGGTATGGTACACCCCGGGTCTGGCATTCCACTATCAACTCTTTCATACTCATCGTCTCTAGTGGATCTGTAGAATCTGATAATGGAGTAGATTCTGCTAGTAGATTTGCAGGAGATTCGTCCCTGTGCTGCAACAGTCCATTTTTGTCTTTGCTTTCCTCTATCTTGGTTATCAATAACATTTCATATGGGTACTCCTGATTATTGTTGCAACTGGATTTTCCCTTGGTTAGATTTTGCATAGTACAAATAGCTTCATCTGTAAACACAGCCCATTCTGGTTCATACCTAAAATTTCAGGCACTTGCTTCCTCTTTCAACATTAGTAACACATCCAACAGGTTCTCCAATTTCTCCTTTAGGCGGGCTCCTTTCCACATAATAATATTTGGGTACTCCTCCCAATAATCCAAAATGTGCTGCATTGTGGTCAGGGCTGGATTAAGGGAATGGAGGGCCCTGGACTAAGGGGGCCTCCATTCCCCCGTGAGGGCCCCCCCCCCTGTGATTCTAGCTGCCCGCCACCCCCCGGCACTTACCTCCTTCTCCGGTGCGCTGTGCGCTCTTTACTGAGGAGATCTCGTGAGAGTGAGACTCACGAGATCTCTTCAGTAAGGAGACTACAGCTCACCGGGGAAGGACCGCAATGAAAGCGCTCAGCAGCACTGATCGCGCCGGGGGCGCCCCCGCCCCTGACCGATCAATACTGCTGCTGAGCACTTTCAAGGGCCCCCTGGATGCCATAGGCCCCTGGGCTGTAGCCCAGTTAGCCCTATGGTTAATCTGGCCCTGATTGTGGTGGGGTGGTGCAACACATCCATATTCTCATCCTGCAGACACTGCCACAGTCTTTCACCCCAGGAATCCTATCCCCTGTGTGCACTGGACTGTTTCATCCCTTCCTTTGGGACCTTTTTCAACAGTGGGCTGTGATCTGCTCTCTGCATCTCAGAGCTCATAACAGGCAGCATGGTGGCTTAGTGGTTAGCACTTCCGCCTCACAGCACTGGGGTCATGAGTTCGATTCCCGACCATGGCCTTATCTGTATGGAGTTTGTATGTTCTCCCTGTGTTTCCTCCCACACACTAAAAACATACTAGTAGGTTAATTGGCTGCTATCAAAATTGATCCTAGTCTCTCTCTCTCTCTCTCTGTCTGCGTGTATGTATGTTAGGGAATTTAGACTGTAAGCTCCAATGGAGCAAGGACTGATGTAAGCGAGTTCTCTGTACAGCGCTGAGGAATTAGTGGCACTATATAAATAGCTGATGATGATTTTACTTCTAGGGACCACCTTACTGTGATCTCCCCTCCTTGAGACACATTCCATCTTCCTTTCTCCACTGGCGGGGTGTGTCTCCCCTTACCAAATTGACACTTAGGCCGTACCTTCCCTCGCCTAAAGCCCACAATGCTGTTTGTGACACTATCTACCATAAAGCCTTTAGGAGTAAGCTCAGGATAATGTGGTAACTTGTTTATTGTGCTAACTGCTTTGAAGAGCCCTGGAATGTATCACAATACAGTTCCCCTGCAGCTCTACCCAGAGAGGACATGGGACTGGGTGACACCACTGTCTGTCACCAAATGTGAGGATACCGGGTTTGCGGACCGGAGATGTAGTCCACTGGTAGAGAACGGCAACTCGAAAACCAGCGACCCTGCAGCTTCCAGCCATCAATCCTCAGAATGCACAACACCTTTCCCCCTGGAGTGGTTCCTTATATCTAGGGTAAAATTTACACAGTGTTTTCCCCTCCCTGGTCAAATGCATGGGTCACTCCTTATTAAACATTGGTGAGTGCTGAACTGGTTGGTTGGAAGTGGAGTGGAGAT
Organism: Mixophyes fleayi; assembly: GCF_038048845.1. Lineage (NCBI taxonomy): Eukaryota > Metazoa > Chordata > Amphibia > Anura > Limnodynastidae > Mixophyes > Mixophyes fleayi. The sequence goes on along the minus strand of NC_134407.1, from coordinate 226,511,227 downwards.
GAGCTATCATTTCACAGTGGTTCACCTGTGGTTTCCCAGACAGAACGTCTCAGGCAGTCCTGTTGAAGACAATGGATAAAAATTGGCCTTCCCCACCTCCTGAACTAAGATATCACTCAGTCCCTCTTAGAATTAACCCTTTACACTACTTATTGTCACAAGATCACCAGCTGTTCCATGCTTCCTATAGAGAAAGGAGGGGAGAATGAATGTAGCTACAGCTCTCTCACTTGTATCCTGGAATCCGATCCTTACCCATAACCCACCTGGCTTCACTTTAAGAACAATGAATAACAGCTTCGCCGGAATATCAACAAGATACAATAAACAATATACATATTTACAATGAGTAGCATATAATGAAAAGGTACAATGTCCCCTTATCCACATGTAATCAGACACTGCAGTTGTACTCTGGTGAGCTGGGGAACAAAAAACAGGGCTATAAAAAGTACATGTTGTAATGCTCCACATTTGAGAAACGAGGGACAGGCTGGTTGAGGGTATATCAAGCTCGTTTCTTCACATACACATATTGAATATCAAACACAGGGAAGATAATGGGTAATGTCACAGGTAGTGCAGAGGAACCATCATGGGTAATGTCACATGCAGTAGTACACAGAGAGGATCATGGGTAATGTCGCACATGATCTCATCCCATTGATCAGTGATGGAATCACTATGGCAACTTCCCTTGTACTGAGGTATGAAAATCACCAGAGTGTGTGAGGGGAGACTGGTCAGATCTCTGGGCTGGTAGTACAATGATATGATGTGAGGAGAAGAGCAGGAGTCTAATAAGGGCTGATGGCTCCTGATGTATGAGAATCACCAGAGAGTGTGAGGAGGAGACTGGTCAGATCTCTAGGCTGGTAGCACAATGATATGATGTGAGGAGGAGAGCAGGAGTCTAATAGGGACTGATGGCTCCTGTTGTATGAGAATCACCTGAGTGTGGGGAGGAGACTGGTCAGATCTCTGGGCTGGTAGTACAATGATATGATGTGAGGAGGAGAGCAGGAGTCTAATAGGGGCTGATGGCTCCTGATGTATGAGAATCACCAGAGAGTGTGAGGAGGAGACTGGTCAGATCTTTGGGCTGGTAGCACAATGATATGATGTGAGGAGGAGAGCAGAAGTCTAATAGGGGATGATGGCTCCTGATGTATGAGAATCACCAGAGAGTGTGAGGAGGAGACTGGTCAGATCTCTGGGCTGGTAGCACAATGATATGATGTGAGGAGGAGAGCAGGAGTCTAATAAGGGCTGATGGCTCCTGATGTATGAGAATCACCAGAGTGTGAGGAGGACACTGGTCAGATCTCTGGGCTGGTAGCACAATGATATGATGTGAGGAGGAGAGCAGGAGTCTAATAGGGGCTGATGGCTCCTGATGTATGAGAATCACCAGAGAGTGTGGAGAGGAGACTGGTCAGATCTCTGGGCTGGTAGCACAATGATATGATGTGAGGAGGAGAGCAGGAGTCTAATAGGGGCTGATGGCTCCTGATGTATGAGAATCACCAGAGAGTGTGGGGAGGAGACTGGTCAGATCTCTGGGCTGGTAGAACAATGATATGATGTGAGGAGGAGAGCAGGAGTCTAATAGGTGCTGATGGCTCCTGATGTATGAGAATCACCAGAGAGTGTGGGGAGGAGACTGGTCAGATCTCTGGGCTGGTAGCACAATGATATGATGTGAGGAGGAGAGCAGGAGTCTAATAGGTGCTGATGGCTCCTGACTCCCCCCCTCCCCGGGCAGATACATTTCCTCATTAGTTTGTACTGACAGAGGAGGGTGTAGAATAGGAGATTGTTGTAGTGACTGAACAAGGAGAATATGTGACTATTTTCTGTAATAAGTGTTTATTACTGACCTGTGCTGATGTCTGTAGGGATTTCCTCCTCCTTACACTGCTGATCACCCCTCACATACGTCTCTTCTTCTCCCTCTATAACTTCTACCTTAATATCAGTCAGGTATTCATCCTAAATAAACCATAAAACAAACAAATAACACTTTATTAATGTCATTAACTGAGATTAAACTGAATAATATCAGTGTATTAGAGATATACGCACAGTTTCTCTACAGATCATACAGTGAAAAGTCACTTTGGTATTTGGTGAGACCCTAAATCCCATCTACCTGATACTCCTGTGGGATACTGTGATTTTCCTCTGTACAATCCAGTGAATAATGAGGACGAGGACATCTCTCTGGGGTATTTCTGTTACTGGATCCATCTGTAGAAGACACACAGTGACTGAATACATTGTTTATATGTGATTATCAGATGATGTGTATGTGACGTTTATTCTGTTTGCTGCCTGGAATAGAGTTTACCTATTGCATGTTCATTACTGCTCTGCCGTTTGTTCTGCATCTCATTACTCCGCACACCTTTTTATATACTGCCACTTTCCTCTCTCTGTGGTTGCTATTCCGCTGATCTGTCATCTGGCCGTAAAGCTAATTCCTGCTGTGCCTAGACATTACGTTACCGATGCTTCTGCTTTTCCTACTGCTCCTGCTTTGTCAGGTTCTATCAGTACTTGTGCTCCTCCACACTGCCGCAGCACTAAAGGCCAAACCCTGGAATTATAACATGCAGACAACTTACTTTCACATTACTCTATACTCTCTACTGCCAAGAGTAGTACTTGATGGACTTGGGTACTGCATCCGTCCTGTTCCATCATCCATACCCGCTATATCAATATCCTATTGGTGCATCATCTATCCCAACGGTCACTGTACCCAGAGTGATACTCTCAGGTCCGTATGTTCTCTTTGCTTGTATCCCATTATGCCAAATTACACCTGTTAAATTATCGCTACTTGAGATTAAGTTCTGGGACAGCCCAATACCACAGCTTGATAGGGAAAGCAGGAATGACTCCTTATGCTGCATTTACTAAGTACATAAGGAGAGTCTCTTATATGTCCCAATATTAAAGTGTTTGTTAGAGCAATAAACAGGCTGGATCAATGGAAATATCAACACCAGTGAGCTCTTTAAAGAAGAGAATAACTGTCTACCAACAGTGTCTGATCTTAGGACATTCCCAAAAGACATAGAACAATGTATTCCTGTGGCCTCCACATCTCCAGCAGTGTGACAGGACAGAGGGAAACACTATGTGCAGTAACACAGGAATACAGAACCATCTGGATAGAAGCTTGTACCCGGCCTCCTGCACCTGACTACTGACGGAGGCATTGTGTAACACTAAGGACATCTCACACCGTTGTTTATCTGGAAAAGTTCCCCCAAAACTTGTTCTCACTTTCTAATACAATGTTGTATGGTATTAACTGGGGGAATTCCAAAACATACCATATATAAAGGTCTAATACCACAAAAAATATCAGACCTTGTTAATATTAAAAATATTTTCTTGTTTAGGAGAGAACAGAAAATGCTTAATTTAAGCATATATTCCGAAAATAATTGGAAAGTAGAAGAGAACCAGATAGGGAGCCATAATAAATTGTGGAAGAGCTCTTAATGACATTACACCTACCAGGTGATTGTGGGCAGATGCTGTATAAGAAGATTGACCTCAGTATAAATAGGCAGCTTACAGTATTACGTTAGTAGAGGTCACATGATATCTGTGTGCCCAAATATTTCACTAACTACCTGGACCAAACCAACACAGAATATCACATTACAGAAGCCTGTGTCATCGTTGTTTGGGGTCTTCATAGAAATCCTGTTCTATGATCAAAGAACTTTTCCGCATGCGTAGAAAGCAATATTGTAGGAAAGCGCCTGAATTCGGTAATGTAGATTAAACTAAGTGCCTTGGAGATGATAACCATTGTTCCTCTAAAAGGAACAAATGACAACTGTCAATGATGGGTCAAGGTAAAGGCATATTCAGTTTGTTATGATTGTGGCACATTGAGAAGTGAGATGGGGCAGAATCTACACCACAACAGGAGATGTCACAATCACGTCTCACTAATCTATATGTGGGAAGATTATAACATATAAACACTGAGCCACACTCACCAGATAACCATATATGACTCTGCAGTACTGACCTTGTCCATGCGTGCTTAGGGTAATCTAACTGCAGAAGATTGAAATGTGAAACAACTGTAGACAAATAACAACTATACGTCTGATAGATCGTAATATCAATGTGTGAAGAAGGGAAATTGAAAGGTGACCTCGAGTTGTACCAGTAGGACAGAGGACTTACTAATTAGATCTTCATTGGCTCCTTCAGGAAGGTCGCCTCCTTGTATCTGCAAGTAGTTGTCCTCACTTTGTACCATTACTCCCACTGTAGTAATGGCACGAGATACAGCAGTGTCACCTATCTGGTAACATTAAGGGCAGCTGTAATTAAGGGAGGTCCACTGGTGGTTTCAGAATAACTAACACAACCTCTGCAGGCCAGGAGATGAAATGGGAACCCCCAGGGTTAGATACCTTCATTGTATCAGACCACTTTTCTTAATGGCCAAATAGCTCTTCATTGCATTATCGTATGGTGGAAAAAGCTGAAGATTTTACCAACGTCAACACTGACTGAGCCCCATCTCACCAGGCTCATGATAGTGTCATTGGCAGCACAAGAAGATGCTCAATATAACACGATTCAGGTAATTATGTCTCCTAACCTGAAGCAAGTTGTGGGATAAGTCAATCTCAGTCTTTATGGTGGACATCTGATTTTACAGGGAGTTAAAGAGGGTCATTAGGAAGGTTCCAACGTATGCAGATCCATAGATTTTGGAAGCCCTGCAGTGAGAGCCAGGGTGCCGGCTACATGAAAATAAAGGTTAATCCCACGTTTTATCCCTTCTCATTAGTACTTGTAACTGGGAATATGTATGTCCTGTGCACGTTGTACATTATCATTTAAATGATTTATTACACACAGTTCTTAATGGTCACCAGGTGGATTCTGTAGCCACTAAAAGAAGCTACTGAAATTTAATGTAATCAGGGTACCCGGCCGACCAGAGGCACTCAGACTGCTAGCGCCAATTGCTGGAGAAGAATTTTGTGGAACTAGCGGTTGGCCATAGAGTGCAGGAAGTGCGGTTCTGTTCAGAGCATGAATTCACACGAATACACTGACAGGTGAAACATATGAGTGGCTCAATATTCCCATGTATAAGGGCGATTGTGTTCTTTTGTCTGGTAAAGTGTAACACTGTGACCACTCACACATACCAGAGCTCTGTGGGTAAGCACTCTCTAGAAACCACCCTGCTGAATCCACACCAAAGCGGAGCCAGACCAGGAATAAAAGGGGGCTTCACCTCACCGATTGGAGTCTTTTGCAAGGACAATACTGACTCTGCATTATAGCTCCTGATGTATGAGAATCACCAGAGTGTGGGGAGGAGACTGGTCAGATCTCTGGGCTGGTAGCACAATGATATGATGTGAGGAGGAGAGCAGGAGTCTAATAGGGGCTGATGGCTCCTGATGTATGAGAATCACCAGAGTGTGGGGAGGAGACTGGTCAGATCTCTGGGCTGGTAACACAATGATATGATGTGAGGAGGAGAGCAGGAGTCTAATAGGGGCTGATGGCTCCTGATGTATGAGAATCACCAGAGTGTGAGGAGGAGACTGGTCAGATCTCTGGGCTGGTAGCACAATGATATGATGTGAGGAGGAGAGCAGGAGTCTAATAGGGGCTGATGGCTCCTGATGTATGAGAATCACCAGAGTGTGAGGAGGAGACTGGTCAGATCTCTGGTCTGGTAGCACAATGATATGATGTGAGGAGGAGAGCAGGAGTCTAATAGGGGCTGATGGCTCCTGATGTATGAGAATCACCAGAGTGTGGGGAGGAGACTGGTCAGATCTCTGGGCTGGTAACACAATGATATGATGTGAGGAGGAGAGCAGGAGTCTAATAGGGGCTGATGGCTCCTGATGTATGAGAATCACCAGAGTGTGAGGAGGAGACTGGTCAGATCTCTGGGCTGGTAACACAATGATATGATGTGAGGAGGAGAGCAGGAGTCTAATAGGGGCTGATGGCTCCTGATGTATGAGAATCACCAGAGTGTGAGGAGGAGACTGGTCAGATCTCTGGGCTGGTAGCACAATGATATGATGTGAGGAGGAGAGCAGGAGTCTAATAGGGGCTGATGGCTCCTGATGTATGAGAATCACAAGAGAGTGTGGGGAGGAGACTGGTCAGATCTCTGGGCTGGTAGCACAATGATATGATGTGAGGAGGAGAGCAGGAGACTAATAGGGGCTGATGGCTCCTGATGTATGAGAATCACCAGAGAGTGTGAGGAGGAGACTGGTCAGATCTCTGGGCTGGTAGCACAATGATATGATGTGAGGAGGAGAGCAGGAGTCTAATAGGGGCTGATGGCTCCTGATGTATGAGAATCACCAGAGAGTGTGGGGAGGAGACTGGTCAGATCTCTGGGCTGGTAGCACAATGATATGATGTGAGGAGGAGAGCAGGAGTCTAATAGGGGCTGATGGCTCCTGATGTATGAGAATCACCAGAGAGTGTGAGGAGGAGACTGGTCGGATCTCTGGGCTGGTAGCACAATGATATGATGTGAGGAGGAGAGCAGGAGTCTAATAGGGGCTGATGGCTCCTGATGTATGAGAATCACCAGAGTGTGAGGAGGAGACTGGTCAGATCTCTGGGCTGGTAGCACAATGATATGATGTGAGAAGGAGAGCAGGAGTCTAATAGGGGCTGATGGCTCCTGATGTATGAGAATCACCAGAGAGTGTGAGGAGGAGACTGGTCGGATCTCTGGGCTGGTAGCACAATGATATGATGTGAGGAGGAGAGCAGGAGTCTAATAGGGGCTGATGGCTCCTGATGTATGAGAATCACCAGAGAGTGTGAGGAGGAGACTGGTCAGATCTCTGGGCTGGTAGCACAATGATATGATGTGAGGAGGAGAGCAGAAGTCTAATAGGGACTGATGGCTCCTGATGTATGAGAATCACCAGAGTGTGGGGAGGAGACTGGTCAGATCTCTGGGCTGGTAACACAATGATATGATGTGAGGAGGAGAGCAGGAGTCTAATAGGGGCTGATGGCTCCTGATGTATGAGAATCACCAGAGTGTGAGGAGGAGACTGGTCAGATCTCTGGGCTGGTAGCACAATGATATGATGTGAGGAGGAGAGCAGGAGTCTAATAGGGGCTGATGGCTCCTGATGTATGAGAATCACCAGAGAGTGTGGGGAGGAGACTGGTCAGATCTCTGGGCTGGTAGCACAATGATATGATGTGAGAAGGAGAGCAGGAGTCTAATAGGGGCTGATGGCTCCTGATGTATGAGAATCACCAGAGAGTGTGAGGAGGAGACTGGTCGGATCTCTGGGCTGGTAGCACAATGATATGATGTGAGGAGGAGAGCAGGAGTCTAATAGGGGCTGATGGCTCCTGATGTATGAGAATCACCAGAGTGTGTGGGGAGGAGACTGGTCAGATCTCTGGGCAGCACAGTGGCCTAGTGGTTAGCACGTCTGCCTCACAGCACTGGGGTCATGAGTTCGATTCCCGACCATGGCCTTATCTGTGTGGAGTTTGTATGTTCTCCCTGTGTTTGCGTGGGTTTCCTCCGGGTGCTCCGGTTTCCTCCCACACTCCAAAAACATACTGGTAGGGTAATTGGCTGCAATCAAAAAAAATTGACCCTAGTCTCTCCCTCTCTGTCTGTCTGTCTCTGTGTGTGAGTGTGTGTCTATAGTAGGGAATTTAGACTGTAAGCTCCAATGGGGCAGGGACTGATGTGAATGAGTTCTCTGTACAGCGCTGCGGAATTAGTGGCGCTATATAAATAAATGATGATGATGATGATGATGATGGGCTGGTAACACACTGGGCAGATACATTAGTTTGTACTGACAGAGGAGGGTGTAGAATAAGAGATTGTTGTAGTGACTGAACAAGGAGAATATATGACTCTTTTCTGTAATAAGTGGTTATTACTGACCTGTGCTGATATCTGTAGGGATTTCCTCCTCCTTACACTGCTGATCACCCCTCACATACGTCTCTTCTTCTCCCTCTATAACTTCAACCTTAATATCAGTCAGATCTTCACCCTAAATAACCAAAAGAATAACACATAATTAATGCCTGGTTTTATTAATTCAAATTAAACAGTATAATATTGGTATTTAAGACCCAAAAAGCTTCTCTATAGATCATATAGTGAAAAGTCACTTTGGTATTTGGTGAGACCCTAAATCCCATCTACCTGATACTCCTGTGGGACACTGTGATTTTCCTCTGTACAATCCTGTGAATAAAGAGGACGAGGACATCTCTCTGGGGTATTTCTGTTACTGGATCCATCTGTAGGAGACACACAGTGACTGAATACATTGTTTATATGTGATTATCAGATGATGTGTATCTAGGTGGCCTCATAACAGCTCTCTCCCCTGTAAATAAAGTGTCCTCTTACCCAGTGATGTGAGGGGCTGGTGATTCTCCATCATCACGTCCTTGTACAGACCCTTGTGTCCTTCTAAATACTCCCCCTGCATGGAGAAATAGACAGTGACATCCTGACACCTTATAGGAACCTGACACACACAATGGTCATCACCCAGACACATCCCCTGGTGTTACTGTATAATGTCCCATTCCCAGCAGTCACCTCTCCAGTCAGCAGCTGAATGATCTTGTTGGTGAGTTCTAGAATCCTCTGGTCATTGTCTGTCTCATGTATCAGTGAGTGAGGTGGAGGCACCGTGATGGGGCTCTGGGTCCTGCTCAATCCTCCTGTCTCACACTCGCTAGATGTCTCAGTCACTACTATGTAATCCTGTGTATTGTGGGAGACATCAATAAAAAGTTAAATGGCATTCAACCAATTTGGAGTTATTGTCTAAGTGTTAATTGTGCAGAATATAGTAAATATTTTACAAACACAACACTTATTCTTATAAACATTTCCTGTAGACCCTGTATAGCATTTACCTCTCCCGCAGCTCAGGCCATCTTCAGGGCCCCCTGTTCTGAGTCCTCTGTCTACAGCCGGCACACATTGGTGTATCATTGGGTTTGAACAGATCAAACAGATAAATGACGTATTGGTGGGGGCTGGAAAAAAATAGGGGACTCATAGCGACGGGGACCCGGAAGATGGCAGGACAGTGAAAGTAAGTAGAACCTCTCACAATAAGATTGTACAGCAATAAATATAAAACATTAATAGACATGTAACATAATACACCCCAATAAAATAAACAAAACTTGTTCATTATGTCTAAAGGAATTATAAGCTGTAAGGTAAGTATTATGAGGCTATAAGTGGGCATGACCTGGCTATGAAGTGTATACAGAGGACATAAGATGGGCATGACGTGGCTATGAGGTGTATACAGAGGCTATAAGGTGGACATGACCTGGCTATGATGTGTATACAGAGGATATAAGGTGGACATGACCTGGCTATGAGGTGTATACAGAGGATATAAGGTGGACATGACCTGGGTATGATGTGTATACAGAGGATATAAGGTGGACATGACGTGGCTATGATGTGTATACAGAGGATATAAGGTGGACATGACCTGGGTATGATGTGTATACAGAGGATATAAGGTGGACATGACCTGGCTATGATGTGTACAGAGGATATAAGTGGACATGACCTGGCTATGATGTGTATACAGAGGATATAAGGTGGACATGACCTGGCTATGATGTGTATACAGAGGATATAAGGTGGACATGACCTGGCTATGAGGTGTATACAGAGGATATAAGGTGGACATGACCTGGCTATGATGTGTATACAGAGGATATAAGGTGGACATGACCTGGCTATGAGGTGTATACAGAGGATATAAGGTGGACATGACCTGGGTATGATGTGTATACAGAGGATATAAGGTGGACATGACGTGGCTATGATGTGTATACAGAGGATATAAGGTGGGCATGACCTGGCTATGATGTGTATACAGAGGATATAAGGTGGACATGACCTGGCTATGATGTGTATACAGAGGATATAAGGTGGGCATGACCTGGCTATGATGTGTATACAGAGGATATAAGGTGGACATGACGTGGCTATGATGTGTATACAGAGGATATAAGGTGGACATGACCTGGCTATGATGTGTATACAGAGGATATAAGGTGGACATGACCTGGCTATGATGTGTATACAGAGGTTATAAGGTGGACATGACCTGGCTATGATTTGTATACAGAGGATATAAGGTGGACATGATCTGGCTATAAGGTGTATACAGAGGATATAAGGTGGCCATGACGTGGCTATGATGTGTATAGAGGATATAAGGGGGGCATGACCTGGCTATGATGTGTATACAGAGGATATAAGGTGGACATGATCTGGCTATAAGGTGTATACAGAGGATATAAGGTGGGCATGACGTGGCTATGATGTATATACAGAGGATATACGGTGGACATGACCTGGCTATGATGTGTATACAGAGGATATAAGGTGGGCATGACCTGGCTATGATGTGTATACAGAGGATATAAGGTGGACATGACCTGGCTATGATGTGTATACAGAGGATATAAGGTGGGCATGACCTGGCTATGATGTGTGTACAGAGGATATAAGGGGGGCATGACCTGGCTATGATGTGTATACAGAGGATATAAGGGGGGCATGACCTGGCTATGATGTGTATACAGAGGATATAAGGTGGACATGATCTGGCTATAAGGTGTATACAGAGGATATAAGGTGGGCATGACCTGGCTATGATGTGTATACAGAGGATATAAGGTGGACATGACCTGGCTATGAGGTGTATACAGAGGATATAAGGTGGGCATGACCTGGCTATGATGTGTATACAGAGGATATAAGGTGGACATGACCTGGCTATGATGTGTATACAGATGATATAAGGTGGACATGACGTGGCTATGATGTGTATACAGAGGATATAAGGTGGACATGACCTGGGTATGATGTGTATAGAGGATATAAGGTGGACATGACCTGGGTATGATGTGTATACAGAGGATATAAGGTGGACATGACCTGGCTATGATGTGTATACAGAGGATATAAGGTGGACATGACCTGGCTATGATGTGTATACAGAGGATATAAGGTGGACATGACGTGGCTATGAGGTGTATACAGAGGATATAAGGTGGACATGACCTGGCTATGATGTGTATACAGAGGATATAAGGTGGGCATGACCTGGCTATGAGGTGTATACAGAGGATATAAGGTGGACATGACCTGGCTATGATGTGTATACAGAGGATATAAGGTGGACATGACCTGGCTATGATGTGTATACAGAGGATATAAGGTGGACATGACCTGGGTATGATGTGTATACAGAGGATATAAGGTGGACATGACCTGGCTATGAGGTGTATACAGAGGATATAAGGGGGGCATCAGCAGGCTATGATGTGTATACAGAGGATATAAGGTGGACATGACCTGGCTATGAGGTGTATACAGAGGATATAAGGGGGGCATCAGCAGGCTATGATGTGTATACAGAGGATATAAGGTGGACATGACCTGGCTATGATGTGTACAGAGGATATAAGGTGGACATGACCTGGCTATGATGTGTATACAGAGGATATAAGGTGGGCATGACCTGGCTATGATGTGTATACAGAGGATATAAGGTGGACATGACCTGGGTATGATGTATATACAGAGGATATAAGGTGGACATGACCTGGCTATGATGTGTATACAGAGGATATAAGATGGGCATGACCTGGGTATGATGTGTATACAGAGGATATAAGGTGGACATGACCTGGCTATGATGTGTATACAGAGGATATAAGGTGGACATGACGTGGCTATGATGTGTATACAGAGGATATAAGATGGGCATGACCTGGGTATGATGTGTATACAGAGGATATAAGGTGGACATGACCTGGCTATGATGTGTATACAGAGGATATAAGGTGGACATGACCTGGGTATGATGTATGTACAGAGGATATAAGGTGGACATGACGTGGCTATGATGTGTATACAGAGGATATAAGGTGGACATGACCTGGCTATGATGTGTATACAGAGGATATAAGGTGGGCATGACCTGGGTATGATGTGTATACAGAGGATATAAGGTGGACATGACCTGGGTATGATGTGTATACAGAGGATATAAGGTGGACATGACCTGGCTATGATGTGTATACAGAGGATATAAGGTGGACATGACCTGGCTATGATGTGTATACAGAGGATATAAGGTGGACATGACCTGGCTATGATGTGTATACAGAGGATATAAGGTGGGCATGACCTGGCTATGATGTGTATACAGAGGATATAAGGTGGACATGACCTGGCTATGATGTGTATACAGAGGATATAAGGTGGACATGACCTGGCTATGAGGTGTATACAGAGGATATAAGGTGGGCATCAGCAGGCTGGGCAGTGGGCACTATGAGGGCATGAGGTGGGCATTAGGATGCTGTGGGCAGACATACACTGATATGATGGGGCTGAGGGGGGAGATAGGAGACTATGAGGTGGGTGCAGCCTCCTAATTCCTGCTCCACATCCTCATACATCTGACCTAACACCTTCATCATCCTGTATCTGTGTTATATGTGTATCATTATATATCTATGTACTTACCCCTGCCAGCCACTGCCTCCTCTCACCCGGAAGATGTTACACGCCGACTTCCGGTCTGTGCGGGCCACCTGACTTCCTGATTGTGCGTTCCACCAGACTTCCGGGTTCTGCGTTTCACTAGAGTTACGGTTTCACAGACAGGAAGTGAGATTTCTTCGACAACAACTTCCGGGCGTCCCTTTAAGGAGGCAGCAGTGGCTGCAGGTGATTATATATTATACAGATGGAGCAGACTCTGGTGTCCTGTTATTATAGTACAGGTGGAGCAGACTCTGGTGTCCTGTTATTATAGTACAGGTGGAGCAGTCTCTGGTGTCTGTTATTATAGTACAGTTGGAGCAGACTCTGGTGTCCTGTTATTATAGTACAGGTGGAGCAGGCTCTGGTGTCCTGTTATTATAGTACAGGTGGAGCAGACTCTGGTGTCCTGTTATTATAGTACAGGTGGAGCAGACTCAGGTGTCCTGTTATTATAGTACAGGTGGAGCAGTCTCTGGTGTCCTGTTATTATAGTACAGGTAGAGCAGGCTCTGGTGTCCTGTTATTATAGTACAAGTGGAGCAGACTCTGGTGTCCTGTTATTATAGTACAGGTGGAGCAGTCTCTGGTGTCCTGTTATTATAGTACAGGTGGAGCAGTCTCTGGTGCCCTGTTATTATAGTACAGGTGGAGCAGACTCAGGTGTCCTGTTATTATAGTACAGGTGGAGCAGTCTCTGGTGTCCTGTTATTATAGTACAGGTAGAGCAGGCTCTGGTGTCCTGTTATTATAGTACAAGTGGAGCAGACTCTGGTGTCCTGTTATTATAGTACAGGTAGAGCAGGCTCTGGTGTCCTGTTATTATAGTACAAGTGGAGCAGACTCTGGTGTCCTGTTATTATAGTACAGATGGAGCAGACTCTGGTGTCCTGTTATTATAGTACAGGTGGAGCAGTCTCTGGTGCCCTGTTATTATAGTACAGGTGGAGCAGACTCTGGTGCCCTGTTATTATAGTACAGGTGGAGCAGGCTCTGGTTTCCTGTTATTATAGTACAGGTGGAGCAGTCTCTGGTGTCCTGTTATTACAGTACAGGTGGAGCAGACTGGTGTCTGTTATTATAGTACAGGTGGAGCAGTCTCTGGTGTCCTGTTATTATAGTACAGGTGGAGCAGTCTCTGGTGTCTGTTATTATAGTACAGTTGGAGCAGACTCTGGTGTCCTATTATTATAGTACAGGTGGAGCAGGCTCTGGTGCCCTGTTATTATAGTACAGGTGGAGCAGACTCTGGTGCCCTGTTATTATAGTACAGGTGGAGCAGGCTCTGGTTTCCTGTTATTATAGTACAGGTGGAGCAGTCTCTGGTGTCCTGTTATTACAGTACAGGTGGAGCAGACTGGTGTCTGTTATTATAGTACAGGTGGAGCAGTCTCTGGTGTCCTGTTATTATAGTACAGGTGGAGCAGTCTCTGGTGTCTGTTATTATAGTACAGTTGGAGCAGACTCTGGTGTCCTATTATTATAGTACAGGTGGAGCAGGCTCTGGTGTCCTGTTATTATAGTACAGGTGGAGCAGTCTCTGGTGTCCTGTTATTATTGTACAGGTGGAGCAGTCTCTGGTGTCCTGTTATTATTGTACAGGTGGAGCAGTCTCTGGTGTCTTGGTTTTATAATACTGGTAGAGCAGACTACAGTGTCCTGTGCTTATAACAGTTGCTTAAACAAATATGAACTTGCTAATTAATGGACAGGAAAATAAATATTAGATAACAGGTAAAATAACATCTTTTCTTTTTAATGATGACACCTGTTAGGAGCTGCGGATGTATTTATAATTACTAGAAGTCTTTGGGACTTCTAATTCATCAGCACAATGTCCCTGTGTGATGAGAAGGGAAGGAGACTGTCCCCAAGTATAGCAGGGAGGAGCTGAACTTATGAAGGGAGCGCTTGGAGGATAAAGACTGACCCAAGTTATAAGACTAAAGCTAGAAGCATGACAAATGCTATCTTCATTGGGTAACCTGAATCTGATCTGTCGTCTGCTATCTCTGTGGAGCTGCTTTATGTCATCAGTGTTTCCACTGCTGAATCAGAGAACAAGACGGGCTGTAGGTGCGGTGGAATGGGTCGGTCTTACACGTCTTTGAAAAAATCTTTTCTTATGGCATGAGGGGAGGCTATGCCTAGCGGAGGGTTTTTGAGCGCCTCTTATTTTTAATTGTGCGTTTACCTTTATATGTTGCCTACAGATTCTAGCTCTCATTTTTAGTACATTCTACAAAATGACAGCTAGAATCTGATTGGTTGCTGTAGGCAACATCTCCACTTTTTCAAACCCGCAGTTTAGTAAATATACCCCTGTGTCTCCAGTCCTTACAGAGAACTAGAGTATATTCCTAAACTACTTTGTATATTGGCAGTCTACATGTGGATGTAGCCAGGGGCGCCAAGAGGAGGGGGGTACAAGTTACCGGGGCCCCAGCCTACCTGGGGGCGGTGGCATAATGTTCCTGTGGGGTTGGTGTGTTAAATGTTATGTTTTTATTTAATCTGTGTCTTATATACTGCAGGCTAAAAATTAAGAGATGCTCAAAAGTCCTTAAACGTGTGTGTGTATATATATATACACTAACATATATATATATATATATATATATATATATATATATATATATATATATATATATATATATTATGGAAACATAAATAGAACCGCAGATTGCTCATGGTGTTAGAATTAGAATTTTTTGTATTGTGAGACATAGGTGGAGATTATATTAGACGTTAGGTGTCTCAGGAACGTCCACAGGACACCTCGCAGCGGAGATTTTATCTGTAATTACCAGCATTGTACGCAGCGCAATGTCTGCGTGCCACATCGCCGACAATTGAATCTCCCCCATATTGTTACTTTATGAATAAATTAGTTTGGAGTTATGTAATTTTCTCTCATTATTGAATTTATGTTTAAAGGTTTTTGAGCGCCTCTTAATATTTATTGTGCGTTTATCTTTGTATGGGGTTGCAGAGCCCCTAGAGGCAGCTATTTCTCTTATACACTTACAATTCTGTTTTATTATCTGACCATTTCCAAACATATAGGTATCTGTGATTATTTGTATCACACAAATGTTGCTGGTTACATAATTGTATACTGCGTGATCTGTGTTGTGTACTGTGGTCACTAATTATTCTCCATATTTCATGTACCTATACATTTACCAAACAGGTCCCAACATTCCAGGATCCAGACAAGAATCCAGCACCAGGCTGTGAAAGCTGCAATAACAGGTAGGTGAGAACAACACCATTTTATTATATAATG